>NC_067476.1:138721293-138913793 GCF_947179515.1 Apodemus sylvaticus | reverse complement strand
TATGACTTTCAGGCCAACAAATGCTCTGACTCAAAACAACAAAAAGAAGTAATAAAGATGAACAGATCTATAGAAGATGACGAAGGTCGCAAGTATTCTTAATAGACTTTTACTTAATACACTGTCCATATACCTGCATAGCTATACTTAGACTGAGAACTAAAAATTCAGTTGTGTTTATTCTTGAAGTTCATTTGTTTTTGCCATTGTAAACCTCCAGTTAAAAGTATATTAGAGGAGGCCAGAGAGATGGCTCAGTGGTTGCTGCTCTTACAAAGTACCTGAGTTTGGTGACATGATGGCCACTGGTGAGCCTATAAAAAGCCTAGGACTTCAAAGGGTGGGGATCCCCTAAGAAGGAGGGAAAGGTGAATTCTGGCAGATGTGAGCCTGAAGAGATGTGTAATTTCACAGCTCACCTCTTAAGTGACCATCAGGGAAGCTGGGAGTTTGTTGGAGCTGCAGAGCAGTGAATTGCACATGCGCATATATGCTTACACAGATACCTGCCCTCTGAGAAGTCCGGGTTAAAATGGGTCCTGACTGGCGTCAAGAGGGCTGTGTCAGGCTGCTGAGGCCACAGCCCAGGGTCATCATGCAGAGATGTTGCCTAGGAGTTCTAGGGTTTAGCAGCTCACACCATAAGTGCCCGAAGTAGGCCAGTGGCAAAAAGGCTTTCCCATTCTGCCAGCACTGCACATCTGTCTGGAAAGACAAGGGGTAAACTGAAGGCAGTCTGTGGTATGCTGGCAAGACCTCTATTCTCCTTAGAATGTCTGAGGGCCTGACTGTCCATCCTCTGCCATTCTTCCCACACAGGTCCTGGGCATCACAACCTCCCAGGGTTGTAATGTTCAGCTCTGTCATATACTCAGGGAAATTTGGCCAACCATAAAGCACTTTTGTGTGTACATGTGTGATTATGTAGCCCTGGATGTCTAACTTGCTAGGTAGACCAGGTTGGCCTCAAACTCACAAGGCTACAGGAAGGCACGCACCATCACACCCATTCGAAACATGTCCTATGGAAATCGCTCTGCCCTCAGGCCTGGTACAGAGGGCTATGGGCATAGCTCAGCTTGTCCTTATAGAAGTTTGTGGTGCTTTGTTCCCCTCTCATAGATTAGGGCAGAAACAGGATCACTACTCTGGCCCACACATCGCTTGCATGGTGGGCAGAGTGTGTCCAAACTAGGTTGTTCTGCTGCTGCTAGCCTGCTCCCTGCTCAGCAGCAGTTTGTCAGTCACCTACCGTGTGTCGTGTGTGGGCATGAATTCCACCCACACCTCCACAGGGCTGCTGTCATGGTCTTGGGGGTTGTGCTTTGGGCATGCTGTCCATACTGTTTGTTCTCTGAAGCCCTCTAAAGCCTTCCCAATCTGCCCATGGGGGGTGATAGGGGAGAGCTGGTGTCCCCAGATCTCTGTGGACCAGGAAACACCTTCGTGGAGCACTGGCCTCACCTAGAACTCATGCCCTAGAGTCTCCCTTTGGCCTCTTTCCCCACCGGGGGTGGGAGTGGGGCACAGGTGCCTTCCACAGCTCTTTGCTGCAAAGAACTCAGCCTCCATCTTGGCACACCTTGTTGAGCCGGCCAACAGTCTAATAAGAGGCTTGTGGCTCGTGACCACCAGGCTCCCAGCCTTGCCATATCCACATGGCCTCCAGCCTGTTTTCCTGTGCGCAAAAAAAGAGCCTGCGACTGACCGGTCAGCTGCTGGGACAGGGAAGGAAAGTGATGGAGAGCTTTTTAGAAAGGCCTGGGTGAAGGCAGGAGCCACCTAGGTGATAGTAGCTGGTCCCCTGGGACCCCAGCCCAGGACCACAGTGAAAGGTTACTGCTAATTGGCAAGCTCCTGATGAGGCCGCATCTATTTAGCACTCCCCCTCCCCAGAGACTTCTAGGATGGTCTTGGCACAGCGTGTGATTGAGAGCTCTCTGGGAGTCTGGCACAATCTGTCTGAATTGTGAACATGGGACCTCTTGGTTTCCTAATTTGCTCTTGTGTTGTCGTGTTTCTCTGCCCATTGTTGCTGGTAGATTTAGTAGCCCCCCTCAACCACCCTGACTTTTGTACGCTCTCCCTAGATCCAGTGGTTTTCCTCTCCTCCCCTGGGACTGTTGGAGGCCGCGCTGGGCCAGGGAAGCAGCAAAGACCCTGCCCCCCTCCCCTGACCTGTGGCCTGGCCTCCGGGCCCAGCTCTCTCACCCTCCATCAGCCCTGACACTAACACGGCTTGTCCACCCTGTCACAGGGGGCAGATGGCCTGTCGGAGCCCGAGGGCATCTCTCTGAAACGGGTTGCTGTGGTGGAAGATTTCTTTGACATCATCTACTCGATGCACGTGGAGAGCTCCGCAGAGCCAGGCAAAGCCCCCAAGCACGCTGGGCAGAAGAAAACCTACCGCGCGGTGAGATTCCCGTCTCTGCCTCTGCTGGCAGCCCCGGGCCTTGGCAGGGGGCCATGGGCTCCGCACATGTTGGGCGGGAGGCGGGGCTGGGAGCTGAGGCGTGATGAAGCGGCCTTCGGGGATCCAGGGGGGCATGGGGCAAGGGCATGGCAGCCAGAGATGGCTCTCGGGGTGAGGGGCGGGTTCTGTGGTCAGAGCACAAAGAAGAAGCAGGTTGAAGGGAGGGAGCCGGAGAAAAGAAGATGGGCAGGGCAGAGAGGAAGCCCTAGGCTCCCTCTCCCCTGTTCCAGCCCCTCCCGCCTGCTGGGGGAGCACAGGGGCCAGGGCGTCTACAGCACAGAGCACTTGCCAGCTTGCCCTTGGTGCCTCCCTCCTCTGTGAGCTTAGCTGGGTTACCACAGCACTGTAAGCTAGCCCTGTGAGTTCTCCAGAGGCTCTGGATCTGAGGACCTGCTTCATACCTTCAGAAGGTCACAACTAGATTTGGGGTGAAGAGGCTGAAGGCAAAAGGATATGTACAAAAGGAGAAAGGCCTCCAAGACCAGCTTTGATAGAGCAAGAACACCGGGGCTCAGGGAAGACGAGCTAGCTCTGGGCACTGAGTGCCAAGTTTCATGGAAAAGGACGCGTCTCTAATGGCCACCCTTAGGAGGGCAGAAAGGAATGGAATGACTGCTAGAGAAATATTACACATCGGGGGGAAGTGGAGAACAGCTCTGGACAGAGCAGCAGGCCCAGCTTCAGGAGGGGCCTGCTTGGCCAAGGGTTCCCTCCCTATTGGCACTACATGTGGGTTGGTACCCATGGCCCATGCCCAGCTCTGAGCCCACAAGCCAGACATTTTATTCTCAGCAGAGCACCAAAGGCCATCCTGTGACTAAGGCAGAATGGGCCATTTCCTACTTAAAGAAACCTCAAGTCACCTGTACACCCGAGGAGCAGGCAGCCTGTATCCTGTGTAGCCAGCCCTGGGCAGTAGTGGAGGTGGCCTGTGTGTATAGGTATGATTTCCCCATGGGCCCCAGTTCACAGAGCCCTTGTCCTCCTTGGTGCTCTTTGTCCTGGATGGGGATTTAGCTCCTTGCTTCTTCGTGTGTCTCTGCACCATGAGAGTTCAGTGCCCGTGGAGGCCGGCAGACAGCATTAGGTCCCCTGGGCCTGGAGTTACAGACAGTTGTAAGCTGCCATGTGAGTGCTGGGAATCAGACCCCTGTCTTTTGGAAGAGCAGCCAGCGCCCTCAGTCACTGAGCTGCCTCTTTAGGAGGGGCCCTCTGCTGGGCGCCTCAGAGCAGTGAGGAAGGAAGCTGAGGGCCACGGCATGGCCACCCTGTCTTCCCATTCCTCCGTTCTTCAGTATATGTGCCTGTGAGGAAGGAAGCCAGGCTGAGGGTCTTTCTAAGTGAGGCCACAGAAGGGAGAACCCTCCATCTGGGACTGGGGTCTCCTTGGAATTAAGAAGATGCATATGCTCATCGCTGAGCCCGCCACAGTGCTGGACTCCCATGTGTGCCGGCTCTACCGTCAGCCCTTTCCAGTTCCCCTCCTAAGTCTGAGCCATGGAAAAGCCATAGCTGTGAAGCAGGGACACATGAGCCCCATTTTCAGGTGAGAGCCACGCTGCCTGAGGTCACTCAGCTGGTGTTCAGAGCCAGGCAGCTGACCAGCACCCACCCTTCCTCGCCACAGGGCTCCTGAGGCAAACTGTCAAGTCAGCCACTGGCTGTTGTCAGGCGCATGGGCTTGGCCGTCTGAATCTGGTGACTTCCCTGACTCCCCTGAGCCCAGCACCAAGCCTTGTCCACAGGTACTCCTCAGTGGGGTCTGTGGCCTTCGGGACACACAGAGGCTAGAGCTGAGTGGGACTGGTCTTGACAGCTCTTGTGCTCCTGCACCCGAGCCAACGGGTAGCCCTTTGCACTCTGTGGCTTCTGGTGCATATGCTGCCCCGTGCCCCCTTTCCCTGCCCAGCCTAGAGCTGGCACATGACTGGCATGGAGTTGGCTGGGCTGCATACACAGCTGGGATTTCAGCACAGGGCCAAGGCTGGGCCCAGCAGGCTGGGGCCCTCCTGCAGCAATTGGAGGACAAGGAGCTGGTGTTCACACCACCCCTCGGTCCCTCCTCGCCCCTCCCTCTCTTTCCCATCTGCCACCTTTCCTGCCTTCCGTCTTCCTGTTTCCGGGGCAGAGATGGCAGCTGGATGCCCGTGTGCTCCTCCTCTCAGCTGCTTCCACTTCCCTCCACCCCTCCTAGCACCTCAGCCTAGCTCTGGAGACACGAGCCTCCCTTTAGAAAAAGCCCCCAAGCAAAGCCTGCGCATGGCTGTAGAGAGGCACAGCCTGGCACCGCAGGCTTTCATCAAGCCCTCGGATGAGTGGTTTTTAGATCTGTCACCATGTATTTTGCCAAACCTGAATTCTGGGTCTGCTTTTTTGCCTCTAAGATACAGGGACTTTCAAATTCTTACAGGCCTGAAAGTGCCTTTGAGGCTGGGAGACAGTAGGGAAGTAGGCAGCCTTGTTTGGGGCACTGAAGGAGGGAGTTCTTCATTAGAGAAGAGGATCTTTCTAGCAACTGTTCAGCAAAGAATTAGAGAAGAAAGGTTAAGTGCTTTTAAAGCGTATAGTTTTGAGAGTCAGGGCAGAAGGCATTTCCACGTTTTGAGCAGGGAGCCCTGCCACACAGCCTCTCTGGCAGGGTGACCTGAGTATCCAAAGGTCCCAGGAGTCTCACTAGTGCTAAACCTGGGGGAGTTCCAGGCTGCCCCCAGTCCCCTGAGCTCCGACCCTCACCCCAGGGCTTTCTCCATCTCAGACAATCTAGGTTGGAAGAATCCTCTTTCCCTCTAGGGATGCTAGAGGCCAGATCAACTTCCAGAGCCCGGATCTGGCTACCCAGGCCACTTTGGAGTTGGGGCCAGATGTGGTCAGCAGCTGCTCCAGGCCCACCACGTGCTAATCCACCACAGGGCAGAAGGAGGATCTTTTAAAGTGGTGCAAATCCCCTCACAGCCTGCCCCTCCTTCCAGCCTCTGCTGGCTTCTGAGTTGGGGAGTGAAAACCAGGCCTTGCAAGTCAGCGACTCTGCAAATAGCTTCTGCTCTCCCTGCCTGTGAAATCTCTCAGTTTTTAACACTAGGAAAAATAGAAAAGGGAAATCCATACATGGTTTCAGGATCCTGGCAAGAGACAGAGCAACACAGCAGGCAGCCTGGCAGCTGAGGGACGAACACTGGGCCAGGGTCCTGGAGCACCTCCCCCCAAAACGTGCGGGCAACCCGCTTACTCCGCTTGTACACGCGTGCCTATTAGAACGGGGTCTGAAACGTCTGAAAGCCACCATCCTCCTGATAGGAGCATCTTGTGAGCTTGTGAGGATTGCCTTTCTGGTCTTACTCTGTGTGTGTGTGTGCCTGTCTGTCTGTCTGCCTGTCTGTGTGTCTGTTTGTGTCTGTGTCTCTGTATGTGTCTATGTGTGTGTGTGCCCTATGTTCCATGGGCCTGTGGCATCCAGGCAGACAAACAGAAATGGAGGTTCCATTTCTAGTCCTGATCAACCAAAGCTTGAATCAAAAGATTCTGTGGAAGATATCAGAGGGAGGGTGTGCTGTCCGTACGGGTTCCTACGCAGTGGGACTAACTCCCAGCTTCCTTTGGCACTGCCCCACCCTCTGACAGCTCCAAGGACTTTTTACTCTCCTATTCCCCTGTGGGACCCAGGGCCAGAAGATGTATCTCCCTGGCCCACTGCTGGGGGCCCAGCCAAGGTCAGATCTGTGGTCACCAGGCCACCCTGGAGACAGACTCCTGTGCGCTCTGAAGGCCAGGAAGCCAAGATAGCTAATGCTTACCCCTCGTGCAGCCCTCAACAGAGCAGCTGACCGCTGTGAGTGCCTTTTCAGGGCAGCTGCACCATTCCGACCCGCTGACATGACCCGCACTCTCCTCTCAGCTGACTGCAGCTCTCCTCCCTATAACCACTCAGCTCCCCGGGTGGTGGTGGCGCACGCCTGTCATCCCAGCACTCTGGGAGGCAGAGGCAGGCGGATTTCTGAGTTCAAGACCAGCCTGGTCTACAGAGTGAGTTCCAGGACAGTCAGTACTATACAGAGAAACCCTGTTTCGAAAAAATCCAAATCCAAAACAAAACAAAAACCCACTCAGCTCTGAAAGGACACCCAGAGCTCCAGGCTAGGATGAAGATGCCTACTTACCTAGCAGAAAGCCCTCTATCTTCTAGTGCTCATCCCTAAAGTGGGCCAGCCTTGTCTACCTCCTCCACTGTGGCTCTCCCATCTGTGGCTCCAGCTAGAGACACGGGGTTTGCCCTTGTCCTTGATCTCCAGAGCAAGGCAATCAGACAGGGGATTTAGAAGGGAGATAACTCATCAAAGAGACTGCCTGCTCCGCAGAGCATCAAATCAGCTGAGAAGTAACAACTGTGTCACCAAAATTAACTCTAGTTTGCAGCTGGCAGCAATAGCTGTAGAACTCTGCAGAACGTGAAGCAGACCAGCGGCTGGGCTGGAGCCTTGAAGGCTGCTCCTTAGAGGGCTGCCTGCCTCTACCAGCACAGACATAGGGCGTCCATGAATCCTGTCTCTAGGCCCTGTAGAAGGAGACTGTGTACTGGCCATCGGAGAAGCAGGGCCCAGTAGAGTCCAGAGAGGCCCCAAAGCCCTCCGCCAACTTTTCCTCTGGGCAGATGGGAATGCTTGGGTGATGCTGCCCCTTAGTGGAGAGGAGCGGGAGAACCCGGCTTCTAAGCAGAGCTATCAGGCCGCCTCTGGCAGAGGAAAGGCGGCATCAATAGGACACTTTGGATCCCATGGACAGCCAAAACAGAATCAGAGTTTCCCAAAACCTAGAGCAAAGATGACCCCCTTACTAGAGTCGCAGGCCCACACCCACCCTTCCCTGCTTCCAACCCAGCCTTTTCATGTCCTTCCCATCCCATCTCTCCTTCCCCCTCCCCTGCCAGCTCTCCACCCTGAGTGTGGGGTGCTGTGACTACCTCTCAAGAGCTGTGCGGCCTCAACGGAATCCTTAGTTACCAGGAGGAACATGTGCAAAGTTTGATGCCCCAAACCAACATTCTATAGCTCAGCCTAAAAAGGCTCTTGGCCTGTGGGTTAGCCCAGGACATCAGTGGTGGGACGCTGGGCTTTGTTACTCGGCCACTGAGTTGACGCGCACGCGGGTCTTAGTTTATACATCTTTGAGAGGTGGCTGTGCTCTAGAGCAGTGTTCGCAAGCTCGCCTCTTAGTGACAGCAATGAAATGTTCTAAGAAGAATATTGCTTATTAGAGGTTTAAAACTAGATCATGTTTAAATGCTTTTCATTTTCGATTTTTAATCTCCTTTATTCAAGTTTTAAAAACAAGTGGCTGATTTTACAGAAGGGAACGGAGGCCACTGGCCCCTCAATGCTGTTGGCGACTAAGCTGCCTTCAAGGTGGCACATGACGTGCAAACTGTTTTCTGGCAGATCGCGGAGACCTACGCCTTCCTCCCCCGAGAGGCTGTGACTCGGTTCCTCATGAGCTGCACGGAATGCCAGAAGAGGATGCACTTTAACTCCAGCGGCCCGGAGCCCAAAGGTGGGGGCCACGCAGCGGACAGGTCCTCCAGAGGCCAGTGTGGGTGGTGGCACTGCCCCCAAGAGCCTTGTTTGGATTTGTTTAACTTTCTAGTTATTGACTACCTGCTTACTTACTTATTTTTGAGACAGAGTCTCACCATATAGCCCAGGCTGGCTCCAAGCTGTCAATCCTCCTGCCGTAGTGTCTCAAGGGATGAGACTATATGTGTACCGCCACACTGCTTCTTTATTGGTTTTGTAAATGTTAAGCTTCTCTTAAAAGCCAACAACCCATCCATCTTATCCATCTTGCCCTTCAAGGCTTAGGCTAGCCTCTCTCCTCCCCCTGATTTCTAGTTGGAAATGGCCAACCTTCCTGTTCTCTGGGTTCTGCCATCGTAGCTGCCTGACCTCACTCCCTGGGACTGTTTGTCCACTCATGTCCACACAGATCTGGGCCTCTGAAGACAGACACACACCCATGAGGCATGTTTTTCTTACCTTTGGCCCTTAGCACCTGCCAGTGTTGCACACTCACTAAGGCTTGCTCTATGTGACCTCCAGTCAGATCAGTGAGGACTGATTAGAACTGAAAATGGACAGACTACTTATGATTAGCTGAAGTTGCCCTTTGCTCTGTTCAGCCCAGTGAGACCATTAGGGGTCCCCTCCAATATCTCCTTACACAGCCCATATCAGTTTGTCTGCCTTCAGCTTGGTTTGACTGTGACACAGGCCAGCACATTTGGCCATAGTTATCATGGGTGGCATGGGTGGCTTAGTGTGTTGTGGCTTTAGAGGGGGGCGGGTACACTGGTCAAGGTTCTGGGCCTTTCCATGACATACCGTGCCTCTAGTAGATTCAGGCTTGCAAATTATGAGCCACAGTCAACAGGACGAAAGGGGTGGGGGCAGTTGTCTGACCACGGGAACAAACTAGGAGTGGGCAGGAAGCCACTTACCCAGGTAGACCTCTGAGGGCAGGCACCCGCCTGGGAAGAACAAGTGGACCATGCTGTGACAGCCTAGTGACAGGGACACGGGTAACGAGCATCTGGGCAGCTGATTCACCAAGTCTAGAGGCTTTGCTGCCTGGGGAGCATGAAGCAGGAGCTGCCCAGCAGGTGCACCAAACAGCTTCCAAGGTGCGACAGTCCCCAGAGCCCAGTGTTGCTGGTTCTGTTGATGAGAGCAGGCTCCTAGGCCAGGCTGAATGAGTGTGGACTCAGCTCTGTGCATGGGGTCAGGAAGGGTCCCTGCTCCAAGGACTGATAAGGCTTGAGAGGTCATCTCTGAGCTTGACCCAAGGCGCTAATATGGGAGAGTGACCCTAAGGGATGTTTGTCATACTGTTACTCATGGCCTGGCCCTGGCACTGGCTGCCTGGATCCTGCCCGCCTTAGTATGTTGGTCCCCTCCTATTTCGGCTCTAATTGTTTCCATAGCAACTGGAGGAGTCAGGCACAACAAAACTGCTGCCTGAAGGAAGAGGCAAGGCTGCTCTGGGGGACTGCAGACACCGGGCTCTCCTGCTGTTTGCTGTGGTGAGGAGGGTGCTCCTCCCCAGAGGCTGCAAGGTCCTCAGGCTGGGGACCTCTGTGCAGGCAGCCTCACAGCAATGTGCTTCCCCTCTCCTGGCTGCCTCCCTTAGGAGGGTCCTTCCCACCCTCAGCTCCAGGAAGAAGGAGAAGGGGGGTTGCTCACAGCCCAGAACTGAATAGAATATAAACCAGCCTGAGGACTGTTTTGAGCTTCTCTCCTAGTGCTTATCTAGACAGGAAAGAGGACAGGTGCCTGCCTATCCTCGTCCCAAGCAGCTGACCTTCCTACTGCAAAGAGGACTACAGGAAATCAGAGCACAGCCCACGGAAGAGTGGGCCCCAGGCCAGGGGGACCCGGGATGCAGCCGTGTCCCCTGCTGTGTGTCCCACAGCAGGTTAGGGAGCCTCTCTGAGAATCCCCTGCTCATAATAGCCATGAGTTGTCAGTACTGGCGCACAGCCAACGAAACTGAGCCCCAAAGAGGTGCCGGGTGAAACGACTCACCCAGGCTTCCCTCTCCCACCTCCCAAGAGACGGAAGCAGAACTGCCTTCGTCAGAAGAGTGGAAGGAATGTCTTCCTCTTGGGGCTGTGGCGATGCAGATACAGAAAAGGAACACATTCTGCAGGGCCCTGGAACTCTGTGGATACCTTGGGAACATGGGCCCCTTGTTAGATTATGATGCTCTGGCCTAGATAGCTCCCCCTTCTCCCTAGACTCTCAGCCAGAGGTTGCAAAGGTAAGATCAGAAGTGTCCAACCCCCACCCCGAGCAAAATGGCCGGGTCCATCCATATGCTAGATTTTAAAGGGAAAGATTGGTTTCTAGACTGCCAGTAGAGAACTCCTTTGCTTTATGGTCTGAGGCATCAGCCCCCAAATCCTTGCCAGTTTTGTCCTTGGTGGGAGCCCAAGGTCAGGTCTCTACCCATAGTGCTTCCTCAGGCTGCACCACTGTCTGCTAGCCCTCCCTTCCCTGTGGCCAGAGGTAGGCCTCTTATTCCTGTCCCAGAAAGGGAGGCAGGGAGGGGGACAGGGGACAGGATAGAGTCTGGGGCTGTTGGGAGACTGCCTTGCTTCCTGGCCTCATGCTGGAAAGAAAAGAAGGAAACAGAGTGGCCCCAGTGAACAGCTTGTCCCCAGTAGAGTGTGAGGCCCAGCAGACCCCAAACCCCCACTCTACACAAGGAACCTAAACAAAGCTGCAGAGAGTCTGGGAGTCCTTGCGTGCCAGAGCCTCTGCACCACAGCCTGTCCTACCAGACTCCTCAGACCGGCCTGGTTCCTGGGCAGAGGAACCTCTGAGGGTGCATTCCTGCTTTCTCCCTGTGACAGCATACTGTGACATGGTTGCAAACTGTGAGCTGGCAACAGGCAACACAGGTGGTGCTTGTGCTTCCTCTGGAGCAATTGAACTGTCATGTCAGACTAGTGTGCAGTTCCCAGGACCAAGCCTGTGGAGTCCTCCTTCCTGCACTTTCCAGACACGTTCCTGTCTACTGCTGGCTTCTGTCTTGCCTTGTTGACTGGCCTTTTCTCTTCCTGTAGACACACTCGCTGAGTGACTGTGGGAAATGCATAGCCTTTCTGTGTGGTGGTGTCCTGTCTGCACCCATTTCCTGGGTCTGTGGGTCTGTATGGAGACCTTAGGAAGTGCTCAGTTTTCTTGCCTGAGAAATCCTTTATACTCTTAGAAAAGCTTTCCTGAACTACTCCAAGGCCCTCTAATGGACTCCCATACAGCCCATCCCCCCTCCACCCTCCTTCTCCCACAGCCTCTTCTTCCTCTTCATGCAGCGAGCAGTAAAAAAAGACTCCGAATCCACCACTTCTGAGTGCAGGGCCCCTGGAGCCTGCCTGGCCCCTGACTGCCTTCCCTCAGCCTAGGCTTGGAGGTCCCTGCTTTGTTTCCTAGTCTGAACTCTACAAGGCTGGCTGGTCTTGTGGCTTCTCTGCCTCCCCGCATGTGGATATCCTCTAATAACCAACCATTATCTGGAAATTTCTGTCATCTCTGGACTGAGGAGTTGTTTAGATGAAAGGTTGTGAGACCGGACGGGCACCTGGAGAATGTGAAGGTCCTCCCCTTTGGAATCTGTGTTGATTGACAGGCGCCTTTGGTGTTCACGGTGGAGGCTGAGCTTGACTGGGCCTGTCTTATCCTAGGCAGAGCCTAGGTTGTTGATCCTTTCCTAAAGCCCCAGAGAATCACGCTGAGCACTTGAGTTGGTTTCCATTTTTCTTGGCAAGAAGGTGTTGAAACATTGTTAGGTGGCGCTTCCCCCGCCTCTCTTCCTAGAAGCCTGCTGGATCACTTAGCCTCCATGTCGTGATAGCTCTTAACTCTCCCTCTCCACAGTAACAGTGCCCAGTGCAGTGGCATCAGGCTGTTTGCAGTGGCCTGGGCATGACCACCACGTGTTGGCACAGAGGACCGCACTGTCCCGACTACCCAGGCAACCCCCTCACTGTGTTTACCCTTAGCTTGCCTGGCATGGCATGGCATCCTCCCTACACTGGGGCACCACTGGCTTTGCATCTGCGGTTGCTCTACTCAGCATATCCAGAGCTAATGGGGTTCCCCCAGCCCTTCTGCCATCCTCCTCACCATGGTAAGCCAGTTCTAACCTCCCATGCCAGATCCCTTCCTCCCTGGACATGTGCCCTGCCTACCTTGGCACTGCTGCCACAACAGGAGGTTCACTCTGGGAACTGAGGGACTGGGTTTTTCAAGGCCCACCAGCACAGGTGTTCCCCGATAGCTTTGTTGGCCTGTTTCTCTGCCACAGGCATCTTGTCCCCTACTTTCGGAGCACTCCTGGCTCTTCTGAGGCCCCAGAAGCATCTTCTGCTCTGCAGAGATGCTGGGGAGCACAGACTAGGGGAGACCCTTTCCTTCTACCTCCAGATTTCCATCCTAGACACTGTTCTTTGGGGTTTTCCTCCTAAGCTAAACTGTCATCTGCTTCATTAATGCCTTTTTTTTAAAAGATTTATTTATTTATGTATATGAGTCTTCTATTTGCATGTATGCCTGCATGACAGAAGAGGGCTTCAGATCTCATTATGGATGGTTGTGAGCCACCATGTGGTTGCTGGGAATTGAACTCAGGACCTCTGGAAGCGCAGTCAGTGCTCTTAGCCACTGAGCCATCTCTCCAGCCCCATTAATGCTTTTTTATAAGCATCCCTGGCATTCAGGTATGATGTGAGATACATTAGGGCATCTTGCCTGTGTGGACGGCCAAGAACAGAGAGCCCCAGTATGGCCAGGGCCATTGGAGAGTGGGTGGCCTTTTGCAGCTTCCATATTGTTTAGCAACTTCATGCCAGATAACCCCACCCTTTGAGGAAATTAAAGTGAATTCACACTTCTCCGCCAGAAACACCAGGATTTGGAGACAGGAACGCGGCTTCTGTCTGTAACCGCACCTCAGTGTCCCTGGAACCATTGATCTAATGTGTTGCCTCCAACCCAGTCAATCTTGGTAGAAAGAGGCTTAAAGCTCCCTGGGGCTAAGGAAGTCAAGTTTAGGTTGATGGTAGTCTATTGAAGAAAAGGGGAACAGGAGCCAGCTCCATTTTCCTACACACCAGGCCCATGTGCTCAGGATTCCCTACTCCAGAAAATCTCGGTAGAAAATAAGGAGCGGCCCTCCCCACTGCCAGCACAGCAAGCACTCACGTTTGGTGTAATGTCAGGGGTCTGAACTCAGGGTGAAGCAAAGCCTGGGCACTGAGGCGGCACGCTAGAGGCAAGCACTGACAATGCCGCACTCTGCGTTGGTTTGGTTGCGTAAGTGGGCTGGCACGGATTCTGAGTCAGAATCATCAATATGGACTTAGACTCACAGGTGACCAGCAAACAGTTTAGTTATAATTTATTTGTATGTAAGTAAGACTTGAGAGCTTTAGAAGGAAAAGAGTAAGCCTCTTCCCTCTCACCTGTTTTAGGGTCTGCTGCCCTTGGAGTATATGTTTCTATAAGTTATCCAAATCCATTAAAATACATTTATCACCCTAAAAAAGGCATACAGAAAAAAATTTAAAAAATTAAAAAAATTTTAAAAATTAAAAAAAAAAAAAGGCATACAGAAGTCTTGGACCCAGTCTGGTCTAGGACCAGTCTCTTCCAGACTGTTCCTGCCCTGGCTACATAGGAAAGCCCCCTCCTGGGCTGACTTTGCCCCTAGCCCGTGTTTCTGAGGCTTTTTCTCCTCTTCTCACTCAGGTCAAAGATGAATTGTTTTAGTAGTGTCCACTGAACCATCTCAGACTTCTTGTGTTCACACCTCTAGACAGTCACACAAGTGTCTGTCTGTCTGTCCTGAGGCCTTGTCATGTGGCACAGCGTTGGGTGCAGGGGCCTCTTTGGTTTAGGTGCTGGCTCTAAGGGTCAGTGGAGAAAATCACCTGTGCATCTCGGCCCTGTCACTTGCCCCTCCTGCCACTTGTGTCTGGGCTGTGGTGGAGACAGGGGTCGGCGGGCTTTGCCCATCTCCCAGTTGCTCTCATTTTACCCAATTCAGATTCTAACCCCTTAGTGAAATGGAGATCTGAGGCCTCGTGGACAGGAGGAACCCAGAGAATAGGCAACCAGGATGGCGGCCTGGGCACCTTGGGCAGAGATTCAGGAGTCATCTTTACTTTCTGAACCAGAAATCCCATCTCTTAGCATAGTTCTGTGATGGAAAAGATGAGAATATAGACCAGTACCTATTGCCAGAGCTGCTCCCTGCAGTGTTGCCTATGCTAGCCTATAACCCAACCAACCGGGAGGATACGGCTTAGGCAAATTATGGGGAAGACTCATAGCAAAACGTTTAGGGGAAAAAAAAATACTTCTAAGTGCTCAGGAGGCTGAGGCAGGAAGGTCGTGAGTTCAAGGTCAGCCTGGGCTATATACAAAGCAACACCCTGTCTCAAATAGCTTAATTAAAATAAATGCATTTTTGAGAGGAAAAAGAACTGTAATTCTCTGTGTACATTATGATACCAAGTATGCAAAGAAAAGTCACAAGGAAAAATAAACAGAAGCATATGCTAGGCTGCTTGGTGCAATTACGCTTTTAAATTTTCTTCTTCACATCTTTCTGCACACTGCAGATTTTCTACAAAAAGAATACACATAGCTTTGATCCTCAGGACAGCAGAGCAATAAGCAGGAGAAAGAATCCTCCTCTGCATGCAATTATGGAAGCACCAGGGTTTGGGAGGGCGGAGGGTACTGGGGACCTGGCTCAGATCTGTGAGCCATCTGGTCCCAGAGTGTACTCTGGTGGGGGGGGACACTGTGGGGCCAAGGCTGGAGTGGGACAGGCAGAGGCAGGTGTTCACCAGGAAGAGCAGACTCTGGCTAGGCCAGAGTTGGAAACTTAATGCCTTCAAGGTCCTGGCAGGTGCCCTGGCAAAACACACATGTCCTGCTTGTAAGAAGTACCTGCTATAGGGCCACAGGGTTGTCACAGAAACCCTGTGTGACAGACCTTTCATTACTTTTGCAAAAGCAAAGCCTCACTTTCTTTCTTTTCTTTTCTTTTCTTTTTCTTTTTTTTTTTTTTTTACAACTGGCACCTAACTGGCAAGCATTTTCAGCACTGTGTGTGCACACCACACAGGTAGCCAGGTGACCCGTGAGTGGCCTCTAGCCCTCTGCTTCACAGAGGTAGCCCCCACTCCCAGCCCACCCCCACTCGGGCACAGACTGAACGGGGTTTCCTTTTGTTTCCCTGCAGAGAATGAGCCTCCCTCCCCTCTGGTGTCTGGCATTATTGATTACAACATGCCCCTCACCTCCACCTACTTGAAGCAGATGAAGCTGCGAGTGATGAACTCTCAGGAGCAGGTAAGGTGCCTGCTCTCTCCCTCAGAACCCAGGAGCCCGACCTTGCCTGGCTGTGGCTGAGACTTTCCAGGACTTGGGGCCCACAGCAGCCCATGTAAACAGGAGGAACAAAAAAGGGGGGAAAGGGGGGAGAAAGAAGAAGACTGTTCTGATCTGTGGTCACCTGGCCCCACAGCCAGCAGAGAAGGAGGAGCACGCTCCCATGCTCCTCCTGGGACTATCTTCTGAGACCTGGGACCTCAGCCTTGCCGGCTCTCCAAGGACCAGAGCCGCAGACCTTGACTCTCAGGCTCTCCCCTCTGTCTGTCCACCCCCCACCTCCCGTACCCCCCCATCCCCCACTGGCTGCTTGCCGGTGGCCTCTGTCATTCTTGGGTCCTAGAAAGGCCAGGAAGATGGGCCTTGGAGGTTAACCCAGGCTAGATAAGGCCTTGGGGCTCCCTGGTTGTCCAGGACTCCCAGATGAGGTTTGCCAAGGGCTGTCAGACACCATAAAAACAAGCTCTGAAAAGTCCCCACACATTCTACTCACTGACCTCCTGCAAAGCCAATAGCTGCCTTTCAAAGGAAATCTGGGTGAGCACTGTCCTCTCCCTCTGCTGCAACCAAAACCAGGGCACTTCTTCCTCACTTCGTCTCGCGTGCCCCACCTCTGCACATCAAGTCCCCAGGGCTTAACTAAGGGAAGGGGCACTTGTTCCCACATGGAATCCAGGTCAGAACTCTGTTTATGCTGTCTGGCACCGCAAGCCTCCTTGACAGTGTGAACATGTGGGGATGGGGGAGGGCTTGTGGCTGGGCCTGGATGTGGCGGGTGGGTCTGTGCAGCAGCTGGGCCTGCGCTACCCACGTTGAGCATTCTGGCTGTTTGGCTTCAACTGCAGAGCTCCACCCCACCCCCACCCCGCACCCCCAATCCCACTTCTTGAGGCTTAAGGAAGGAAGCCAGCTTTTTTTTATTTTATTTTTTTTTTTTTTTTTGGAGGCCACCTCTTATGTCTGTTCCCCTCTCACCCAACAGTAACTGTCCTGGGACGGTTGCCCTGGAAGGCAGTGTGCTAGGTGGGAGGCGGGGCACTGCACGGTTTCTGCTGTGGGGTAGCAGGCTCAGGGTGTCATTGTTAGTACTTAGGAAATCTCAGTGCCACCGTGCAGATCTCTGATGACTACCGAGGAGGAGGAGGAGGAGGAGGAGGAGGAGGAGGAGGAGGAGGAGGAGGAGGAGGAGGAGGAGGGGGAGGAGGAGGCATGGCTTTTGCTTCCCTCTAACAGTCCACAGTGCCACTGCTCACATAAACCACACAGACAGCGGAGAGCAGTGCCACATGGCCTCTTCTCTCCTGGGACAGGCAGCTGGATATGGGTCACTGCTGGGGCCGACGTGGTCAGTGCGGTGTGCAGATGTGGCCTCTCTTCTGTGAATCCTGTCAGGTTTTGTTTGCTTTTAAAATCGTAACTGTAGTTTCCCTTGCGTTGGTAGAAGGTGGCGGTGGTGAGAGGGGTGAACAAGGCAGGACTTGAGCCTGCTCTAGTGCCGGGCAGACCGCAGCTTTCCTGGGGTATCTCACCTGTGGGAGACAGACCCGGGCCCAGCAGGTAGCTGTAGCCATTGAGGAAGTGGCAGTTGGACACAGTGGTACTGTTGGGAGGGGTTTGTCCTCCAGGATACGTGGTGGTGAATGGGTACTTGGTGTTCATTGGAGGTCTGGGGCAGCACGGAAGGCTCACCACAGGAAAGAATGCCACCGTTTATGCTAGATATGTAAAAAAAAGAAAATTTCCAAACTGCAGGGGCAAATGTATGCAAAGGCCCCATGGTCAGGGAAGGACAGAGCCTGCACAAGACTCTAACAGAGGCTAGAACAGAATGCAGGAAAGAAAGGGGTCAACTCTCAGCCACTCACAGCACTGGGCGAGGGTCTGGCAAAGCAGAGCCCATATCCTGGCCAGACTCAAGCTACTCCCACAACAAGACTGCAGGAGTCATTGTCTCCAAGTCTCAGGGAGTCTGCCTGCAGCTGGGTCTGGGAGTGGGGACACTCAGAGTAGCACTTCCCCTGTGTGTGTGTGTGGGGGGGGGGGGGGATGAAAGGACAAAGCCTTCTTGGGCACTGGCAGGTGAAGCAATAGCAATGCCCCATCTTTCCTTGGGCCTCCCACCTGTCAATCTCCAGCCCCCTATGATCAGCAAGGAACTTCAAGGCCTTGGTCTCCATTGTCCCTGCTTTACAGCTGGCACAGAGGAAAACAAGCAGTCCCTGCTGCGATTGTTTATCTCCAGCAGCAAAGAAGGGGCCAAGGACCAGAGTCCTTGATGCTCCTGCTTGAGTTGAAACTAAAAATATGAATCCTTGCATTAGTAACCTGTTCCTCACACAGTGAGGGCAGACGGGGTGGGTCCTCAAGGCAAGTGGAGGGCTATGTGGCCCGAGTTTTGCCTGTCCCATCCCACATCCCAAGACCCTTGCTCTGACGGAGGCCAGTGGCTGGCACCTGTAATATTTGCAAGCTGCTAGTGTGAGCTATGAGGAAAGCAAAAGCGAAAGTCTCCACGGCCTGGGGGCAGGACAGATAATGTCAGTATAATCACAGACTTGGGAGGAGCAACAGCCCAATCATACCCTTTGGGGATTTCCACCATTGCACCAGGGAGGCAGGGCGTATTATATTGTAGCATGTGAATCTCCTCTACCTTGTTCTGATCACACAGTGAAAGCGGGTGGGGTTTTCTTGCAGCTGGCCAGTGTTTGACCCAAGTTAATATGCCGGGAACTTAGTCCTTCACTGTATCGATACTAGGAAATATGGAAACCTGGCACCTGGCACCCACATCCTGCACCCCTCAATACACACACACACACACACACACACACAAGAAAACTCCAGGGCTGGAGAGATGACTCAGCAGTTAAGAGCACCAAAATGCTGTTCCAGAGGTCCTGAGTTCAATTCCCAGCAACAACATGGTGGCTCACAACCATCTGTAATGGGATCTGATGCCCTCTTCTGGTGTCTGAAGAAAGTAATGGCATACTCATATACATAAAATAAATAAATAAGGCTGGAGCGAGCAGTGCTGGAACAGGGTGGGGGGGGGGGTTGGGAAGAAAAAGAAAACTCCAGTAGTAATAGTCACACAAAGGAAGGATCTTCTTCTTGAGGTCTGATTCAGTGCAGCAAATATTGTTAGTTTCCTCAATTCACAAGATGGTCTGGGTTAAGTGCCATTCTCTACAGGGGCCACCTCCAGGAGCTGTCTGTCATCAGAGTGGCTACAAGGAGCTGAAAACTTGGGGTATAGTGTCAGAAAAGGTTTTATTTCCTGCCAGGTGATATGGCCCATGCCTTTAATCTTGGCACTTGGAAGAGGCAGAAAGATCTCAAGTTCAAAGCCAACCTGAGCTCAAAAACACAAAGTAAGAGGGTTCTGTTTCTAGAGAT
Source organism: Apodemus sylvaticus (assembly GCF_947179515.1). Classification (NCBI taxonomy): domain Eukaryota; kingdom Metazoa; phylum Chordata; class Mammalia; order Rodentia; family Muridae; genus Apodemus; species Apodemus sylvaticus. Next base: position 138,894,971 of record NC_067476.1, on the reverse strand, counting down.
GCAGGATTGAAGCCACACTGGTGTAGAGTTGATAAATTCATCTTCTTAGAGGAGGGAGGCTATGGAGACGTGGCACGCAGAGAGGGAACAGCTGAGAGCCTTCCGGGAGAAGGTTGCATCCCAGACAAGGTGCACAGAGTCACCCATTGACTGCCTTTCGCCTTTTCTTGTGTTATTGTTTTTTCATTCTTTTCTAATTAAATATCACAGGTACTGTTAGAAGGAAGGAAGGGAGGGAGGAAGAAGGAAGGAGAGAGAGAAGGGGGGAGGACAGTGACAAAGATCCATCAATCCCACCCCACCCTTTCCACTTCTGCCCATTCCATGAGCACCTTGCTGGCTTTGCATCCCACCCTCCAAACCGCCTCCCACACCAACCCGCCACACCCACCTCCCATATCATGCCCCACCCTCCACCTCCCATATCATGCCCCACCCCCCACCTTCCATACCACACCTCCCTTTGTTTCACTTCTCTACTGCTGATTCCCCTGTCCTGAGTCTTTACCTCTGGATGGGGAAGTCCCTACTTGTTCTGTACCCTACTTGAAGTGGGTACAGCTTTTTCTGCCATCCACTCATTTGCATATTCACACATATATTATCCAACCCTCCACTCATCTGTCCTCTGTTGTTCTGTGATCTAGGCACTGGTACAGATGCTAAGGAGGTGGCCTGGCCTGTGCCTTGTGGTACCACAACTCTGTGAAAGACAAGGAAAACCCAAGGCAATTATCTGGGGCCTGCAGGGAATCTTGCGTGAGTGCTCGTGGGCCCTCACACAGAGGGACTGTCGTCTGCTGTGTCATATGTGGACTCTTTGTCCAAAGAACTTGCATAGCACTCTTGTGCTACACATTTGATGGTCACAGTCACTGGGGCTGGAGAGATGGCTCAGTGCTTAATAGCACTGGCTGCTCTTCCAGAGCTCCTAAGTTCAAATCCCAGCAACTACATGGTGGCTCACAACCATCTGTAATAGGATCCGATGTTCTCTTCTGGTGTGTCTGAGGACAGTGATGGTGTACTCACATAGGTAAAACAAATAAACTTAAAAAAAAAAAAGGCTGGGCGGTGGTGGCGCTCGCCTGTAATCCCAGCACTCTGGGAGGCAAAGGCAGGTGAATTTCTGAGTTCGAGGCCAGCCTGGTCTACAGAGTGAGTTCCAGGACAGCCAGGGCTATACAGAGAAACCCTGTCTTGAAAAAACCAAATCCAAAAAACAAAAAAAACAAAAAAACAAAACAAAACAAAACAAAAGACCACAGTAACTAAACTAATTAGAACCCCATGTCCTTTCTGTCCCCAAACCTGTTTGAGGCACACTGCCTAGGCAGGGGTGTTTGGATGGAAAGCAGAGAGAACCTGCTTTGAACTCGGGTCAAGGGCTGGGTTTGGCTCGGAGGCTGAGAGCTGCCTTAAGGGAAATTAGGGAACAGTATTTGGAAGCTAGCGAGGTGTGGGCTCCCATGTATACCATGTCTGGCTTGTGACTGCAGCAGTGTCCACAAGAAGTCCCCGTTGTCCCGATTGCTCTTGAGATGCATGTTTAAAGAGAGATCCTACCATGGAAGCCACACGGTGAAGCGGGGCCATCTTGCCCCTTCCCTGTGTTGTGCCCTACCGCCCCCCAGATATTCTGTCCAGAGGGAAAACAGCCCGTGGCCTGCTTCTCCTCTCTCTGCTGATGTCTCTAGTGCTTTACTGTTCTCAGAGCACTGAGAAGTAGTGCAGTTAGAACTAGCTTGCCTCAAGTCACCTGTGCCTGAGTTCTCTGAGTCTTCTTACCTGAAACCTGCAGGCCCACTCGGGGTCGTCAGATGGTTTCCTTCCTTCCCTGCAGAGCAAACAGCTGGCTGTGTTCTCAGTCAGGACAGAGCGCACCCCCACTTCAACCTGGGTTTAGGTTTTCAGCACCTAGAACTATGGGGCTTTGGCCAAGGCATTCCACTTCTCTGCCCTCCAGTTACTTGAAGGTCAAAGGAACACACCTTTTAAATTGTGTGTCTGTGTGTCTGTATGTGGGTATGTGCACATGTGTGCTGGTACCTGAGAGGCCAGAGATATGGGCCCCTTGGAGTTGGAGTTGTAAGTGGTTGTAAGCCACCAGCTGGGAACTTGAGTTTGTTCTTGACTACCAAGCTCTCTCTAGCTCCTTCTTTTTATTTATATTTCTTTTGTCGATTTTGTATGTGTAGACAGGGAGCGTCATGTGCCACAGCAGGAGTGTGGAGGCCAGAGGACACTTTCAGAGCGTGGTTCGTGGTTCTCTGCTTCTACCATGTGGCTCCTGGGATTGAACTGAGACCGTCAGGCTTGGCAGTGGCTACCTTTCTCTGCTGAATCATCTCACTGTCCCCACATGGTGTGAGGCACAGCAGGCACTGGGCTGGGCACATTAGAAGCACTTTCCAAAGCTATTGATTTCTTATTTCCTATTTGCAGTACTGGGGATGGAATCTAGGGACTCACACACACTAAGCAAGATCTTTATCACTTTATCCCCATCTCCCCACCCCCTCCATACCCCTCAGCCACCACATTCACTTAAAAGGTAAACCAAAACTAAGGTAAGAGCGGGGCTGTAGCTCGGATAGCAGCTAATGGAGTGCTTGCCCAGAAAGCACGAAGCCCTGGGCTCAGTCCTCAGTGCCACAACAACGAGGCACAGTGGCCTGTGCCTGCAGTCTCAGCGCGGGGAAGAGGCTCTCACGTTCAGGGTCATCACCAGCTGTGTGGTAAGTTTGAAGCCAGCTGGTCCTTTGCTCAGAAGAACCCAAGAAAATGGAGAACAAAGCTAACAAAAAGAGGAGAAGCATAGGCTGTGGCATGCACTTGTCACATTGAAACTATTTGTGTGTTAAGTGGCCTGAACATAATCATAGCATGTTGACAAACAACCATTACCAGCCATCTATTCTTGTGTGTGTGTGTGTGTGTGTGTGAGAGAGAGAGAGAGAGAGAGAGAGAGAGAGAGAGTAGAGGGTGGTGGTGGTGGGGAAGAAGCCTTCAGATAACCTCAGATGCTATTATTCCTCAGGTGTCATACCGCCGCCACCACCTTTTTTTTTTTTTTAAGACAAGGTCTCTCATTGGCCTGAAGTGGCCACATAAGCTAGGCTGGCTAACCAGAGCGCCCACCCTGTCTCTGCCTGTCTGCTACTGCGGTTGTAAACTCGCACCAGCACATCCAGCTGTGGCGAGCACTTCACTGCCTGAGCCACCTCCCCAGCCCCGAGTCAGAGTGTTTTCATCACTTCTAACAAAGCTCTGCTCATGAAGGAGCCGTGCAGGGTCTCTCCAGCTCTGGAAAGGCCTTGTTCTGCTCTGTTTGTCTGACTCTGGCTCCTGCGGGTCCTGCGTAGGTGGCTTGTACTGCCCTGCCTAGCCGCTTTGGCTTATTATCGTGTCTTCAAGTCAAAGGCTGTGTCAGAACTTCATCCTTTGACAGCTGAGAAAATCTCTTTGTATGGGACTGTTATTTCCTTCATTCATCCATCCATGGATGGATATTTCAACTGCTGGTGTACAGCACATCATTCATTTAAAATTTATTTACTTATTATTAGACTGGGGTGTGTGTGTGTGTGTGTGTGTGTGTGTGTGTGTGTGTGTGGTGTGTACACATGCGCGCCTGCCTGCCTGCCTGCCTGCCTGTTTGTATGTGCACCATGTGTAGCTAGTGCCCACAAGAGGGCATCAGATCCCCAGAAACTAGAGTTAGGTGCTGGAGTCAAATCCAGGTCTGCTGCAGGAGCAGCAAGTGCTCTTAACTGCTCAGTTCCCTCTCCAGCCACACAAACACATCACTTTTTAATTATCCTTTGAAGCAGAGAGGCATACAAGCAAGAGAATGTCCCTTTTCTCTGAGCCCTTCTTCCTCTTTCTTGTCTGATAAACTTTTTCAACCTCCTCTTTGATCAGAATAACCAAAGAAAATGGCAGACGCAAAGGTCCTGGGTCACAATGAGTTAAACTGTGCCTGGTTCCTAGGTGTTGCTTTGGGAAGAGAGGGTTAGAAACTTCTCCTTTTGTCTCCACAGGTCAGGCCACATGAGCGTTTGGGAGGATTAGCAAAATGGGAAAGTGTTCATGTCTCCTGTTCCAACTCACTGTGTGTGGACTTGGGTATTCTTTTTATTATGATTGATTGATTGATTGATGTGTATGAGTGCCTGCCCGCTTGTATGTCTGTGTACTCCCCAGCTCCAGCATGCAGTATCCATGGAGACCAAAAGAGTTCCAGATCTTAACTGGAGTTAAGGATGGTTATAAGCTTCCCTGTGGGTGCTGGGAACCGAGCCCAGGCCCTCCCTCCGCAAGAGCAAGTGCTTTTAAGGGCTAAGCCATCTCTCAGAAGTGTGGGTGTGTCTCCTTAAGGAGCAATCTCTAGAGAGTAGAATTAGAACTTCTAAGTCAGTAGAGAAAATAAAAGAAACAGAAGTTTCTCAGCCTACCCAAGAGTGGGACAATGCAGGAATGAGAGGAGATACAGTAACTAGAAAGCAGGAGGACTGCAGCAGGAACTGGAGTTGTGTAGAGAGCTCACCTGGGGCCCACAAGGCCCTGGGCTGAGTACTTAGTACCCACATAAAATACCACCAACTCTAACAGGAACAGGCTAGAGCACCAGTGAATCACAATGCAACGTGTGGCTAACTTCCAGCACAGAGGCAAGGAGGCTCAGATGGGCATTTTTTTTTTAAAATAGAAAAATCTAACCACTTGGTATCTACATGATGTATTTATTAATGGTTCAGAGAAGAAATGAGAACTAGAGCAAGTGTGGGTGTTGCCGGTATGCTCAGCAAACAAACATTAATGGTGCCGTGTGCCTGGGTTGGAAGGCGACCGACCTTCCTGGGGATGTTCAGAGTTCTCCTTCGCAAGCCCTTGGGCGGGGAGGTCAGAATGCTGGGAACAGAGTCTTTGTGCTGTGGCACTCAGTCTGGCTTTGCCTTCCTTAGTCTCTGACCACATTTGGTTTTTATCGTCAATGTCTTAAAAATGCCAGTGTTTGCATCCGAGCAGTACAGTTGGACCTGGCGGCATCCGTGATGTGTGACACTGTGGCCAGGCCACTCCCTGTAAAAGTTAGGCCTGGTTCTTCCTCCCTGCCCCGTACTTCCAGAAATAAGACTCAGACTCAAAATATATTTACAGATACCTTGGCCATGTAACTAGACTCTTCTCTGACTAGGCCAAACTGAAAATAACCCATTTACTCTAACCTGCATTCTGCCTCATAGCTGGCTACCTACGCAGGCACCATGCTTCTGTCTCCTCACAGCTTCCTGGACAAATCTTTCTGTGCCTAGTTCTATCCCAGAATTCTTTCTGCCTCCTGGATGTCCCACCTTCTATTCTACCCTTCCCTATGGGCTATAGATATTTTAATTGGCAGGTGATGCATCCATATAATACACAAGATATTCTCTCTACAACTCTCACCCTCTTCCCTGGGCGCATTTGTGCAGGAGTGCGGGGTGGGGTGGGGGGCATGACCTTCATCCCCAGACTTGCTATTTTTGCTGGCTCCACCCCTGGTCTCCTAGAAAGAGACCTCTGTGGCTTCTGTCATGTAATGAAGCCCAGGGGGCTCAGCTTGCTGCCTCAGGAGGCCCAGAACACCAGTAGCCACATTTTCGATAGAATCTCCCGCCTCTGTAAATCTCTGGCTCTGGGGGAGGGGTTGAGCTGCAGTAAGAGAAACAAAAAGCAACTGAAATACTGTCCTTGGCCAGGCTGCTCCCTGGGCTTCTCCAGGCTAGAGTGCTCCTTGGAACATTTCCACTGTGGGGGAGGTGCTGACAGGGTCTGCCTGTGACCCCAGGGCAGCTTGCCCTCAGGAGTGCCCCCTCCCTCTCTGGAGGCCTTGTCTCTTTTCTTTGTTTTTGTTTATTTGTATTCATTTTTGCTTTTATCAGGAGGAATTTTTTTTAAGTCACATAGAAAGCCGTGAACCCTGTCTCAACCTGCTCACTTCGGTCTCTGTTCTCAGTGTAGACCACGGCCTCTTTTCTTTTCCAGTCTTCTCTGTTGTCTTCTGTTTCCTAATACCAAGTATTTGGTAGCACTTGATTGTTTGTTTTAGTGGCTGTTGTGGTTTTTAACTTTGGACTTTCCTTGTCTTGGTTACGAATTTCTCACTGTGTGAGTGAGGTCTGAAACCTTTATACTCTCTTGTAAGCACAGTCATGAGTTCTTCCTCAGTATACCCGTTCTCTGTTCAGATAAGTCACTATTATTCACTATTTACATCATTACTGTGTACATGGTATTTGTCGCTGGCCCAGTTGGCACGCCACGGTTGCACTTGCTTTCCTCAGATCGCCCCAGAGCTAACCGCTGTCTTTTCCTCATCCTTGGCCCTGTGTCTTTTGGTTTTTCCAGTACTGAGTGCATTTGTCATTTTTATTTTTATGGGCTTTTTCTTCTTTCTTTTTTCCTTCCCTCTTCCTTCCCTCCTCCTTCCTTCCTTCCCTCCTCCTTCCTTCCCCCATTCTTCCCCCTTTCTCATCTATATTTGAGTCTCAAAGAGGTCAACCACACCAGCCCTGTGTTTCCTTTGAGTACTTCCATGTTTCCATTCTTGTGATAGATTATGCTTAAGAGTTTTAGATTTACAGAAAAATTGAGATGAGAGGATCCCCACATGCCCCTCCACCCCCGCCAACAGTTTCAGCTGTTAGCAGAATGCTGCAGTGGTGGTGTCTCAGGAGCAGACGTTGATGTGATGTTAATTGAAGTCAGTGGTTACTTGAGGACTCCCCGAGTCCTTGCCAGGACTCCCCAGGATACATTATTACACGGAGCTGCTGTGTTTTAGGGCTCCCCTGGGCTGTGGCACTCTGGTAGATTTTCCTGGGCTGTGATGAGTGCTGGTCATGTGCTTTGTGGGATTTTGGATTTTCTCTGATCTTTCTCAATATAAACACTAATGTTTATGGTCATTCCAAGGAAGGACACAGACCCATCACATCATAGACAGCTCTGACTGTCAACATGATTTATGTCCTGTTGGCCTTGATGCACCTGGCTGAAGCAGCATCTAGGCTCTTTTCTCTAAGGCTGCCCTGTCTGCTCTTGAGGGGGGACAATGGCGGGGCTGCTGGAGCTGTGGCTTCCCATCAGTGTGCTTTCCTGTCCCTTCCTTGTGTCCTTCTGTATGGCCACGAGGCCGCTTACTCCTTCCTCTGCACACAGTGCCCCTCCCCTCTGTCAGTCTACTTCTTTTCAGGTTGGGCTCTGGGAGCACTTCCTGTTGGCTCTAGCAGCCTTTCCTCGGTTCCGTCTGGGTCTGCTTTCTTTGGTTGGTTGGGTTTGTACTCAGGCTTGATTTTTGGTTTGTCTTGACTCCCCGGGACTGCAGAATGTCGACTCATCTCCTCTTCCCTGCCCCAACTCCAGAACCAGCCATTTTTTCCAGGGAGCCTGCTTCCTCTTCTTGGAGAGTCATACTAAAAATAAATCTGAGGTATTAAGTGTGCTCGCTGCTGGGTGTCCTTCCTTTTAGACCTCCTAGGTGGACAGAGATAAACGTTTTAATTTTCATTTACAATTTTTTATTGCTTTCCTTATTTATTTTATGTGTGCATATGAGTATAGGTATATTTATGCAACAGTGTGTTGAAGGCCATGTGATTGCTTTTGGGGATCTGCCAGTTTTCTCCTTCCACGGAGGGTTCTGGGATTGAACCTAGGTCGTCAGACTTTGTGGCAGATGCCTTACCACCAAGCTATCTCACAGGCCCTTGTTTTCATTTTTTAATATTAGCTCTTCGTCCATTTAGAGCTTACCCTTAATATATTGTAATATATCAACCCCACTAAACCCCCTTGTCTCAGCATCTTGATTTAAATAACCTATTTAGGGACTGAGGGCTCAGCTCAGTTATAGAAAATTTGCTCAGCACATCTGAGGCCCCGGGTTCCATCCCCAGTACACAAGATGATGGTGATGATGATGATGATGGTGACAATGATGGCGGCAAGGAGGAGGAGGAGGAGGAGGAGGAGGAGGAGGAGGAGGAGGAGGAGGAGGAGGAGGAGGAGGAATCTGTTTTCCCCAGAGCCTTAAGACCATCTTTATACATCACCAGATTTCTATCCAGGTGGGTTGAATTTGTGTTCAGCCCACCGGCCTTGGCCTCTCCCTGCTCCGTGCTGTATTAAGTATTAAGGCTTTATAATCCTCAGAGGAATCCATTTTCTCTCTCTTGTTTGCTTTCCTCTTCAAAGTTTTACTAAATTAAAAAAAACTGATTTGTAAGGAGAGAATGCTTTTCTAGTGTATCTTCTCCTCGTTGGTTGGAGGCCCACCTGACTTGACCACATGGCAATTAAGCGATATGCTTGGCCGGCAATCCTGAGTGTGGCCGGCAGTCCTGAGTGTGGCCGGCAATCCTGAGTGTGGCCGGCAATCCTGAGTGTGGCCGGCAATCCTGAGTGTGGCCGGCAGTCCTGAGTGTGGCCGGCAATCCTGAGTGTGGCCGGCAATCCTGAGTGTGGCCGGCAGTCCTGAGTGTGGCCGGCAGTCCTGAGTGTGGCCGGCAATCCTGAGTGTGGCCGGCAGTCCTGAGTGTGGCCGGCAATCCTGAGTGTGGCCGGCAGTCCTGAGTGTGGCTGGCAATCCTGAGTGTGGCCGGCAATCCTGAGTGTGGCCGGCAATCCTGAGTGTGGCCGGCAATCCTGAGAGCTTGTGCACGCTCATCGTGTCTGTGGGGAAGTCAGGAAGGAGGCCAGGAGTTGCTGGCTGGGCCCCATAAGCGAAGAGAAGCTCTCTCTTCCCAGAGCTCTACCGTGAACTGGCCTGTAAGTGAACAAGCAGAGTCACTTAACAACTGCTGGAGTCTGGGGGTTGCAAACAAGCTGCTGGTGCTCCCACTGTCCTGGGGATGGGCTTGGCACAACTGGAATTTTTCTTTAAAAGGTTCATTTTGTTATATGTATGAGTGTTTGCCTGCATGTATGTGTATATGTACCATATATGTATGTGCAGTGCCTTCAGTACCAGAAGAGGGTATTGGATACCCAGAGATGGAACTACAGATGTTTGTGAGTGGTCACGTGGAGTGGTGTTTAGGTGCCCTGTGGGAGGAGAGAACACTCTTACCCACTGAGCCGGCCGTCTGCTTCCCAGCCCCACTACTGACATTCTTAACCTCAAGAGGAAGTGGCTTCTCAGAGCAAGACAGGAGAGGCTGGGAAGCTCATTGTTGAGTATGTTTGGGTGACAGTTATCATTTTCCTGATTAATATACTATGGAATATCTACATGTGTTTTTTAGAAATTTGTTGTGACTTCCAAATACCCTAAGAGAATGACTGTGCTTTTACTGGGACAGCTTGGGTTCACGGAGGCCTGGCCCCTTCCCTGCGGTGTCCCTGAAGCTATGCGGGGAAAGAAATAGAAAACAACCACATCCCTTTTCTTCCATGGGCTTGATATCCTGGGCCCAAAAGGGCTGCTGTCTCTGGCAGCTTCTCAAGTCCCTGTCTCTGTCCAGGCTATGAGGATTCCAAGGAGGCCCTTTTAACTTCATTAACCAGGAAAAATGTCTACAGTGCCTGTAATTTGCTAACGCAGGCACCATGACTGTGTGGGCCACGAACAGCAATCCTGAGTATGGGCCTAGCTTGTGCACGGCTCATCGTGTCTGTGGGGAAGCCAGGAAGGAGGCCAGGAGCTGCTGGCTGGGCCCCATAAGCGAAGGGAAGCTCCCTCTCCCCTCTGCTGTGAAGTGGCCTGTAAAACAGCCTGGAAGCTCAGCCCAGCTCTGTCCCTAAGGACAAGAGTGCCCCGGCAGGAAAGGAGGTGTCTTTCCTGGGCTGGGCCAGGAAGGAGCAGCTCAAATGGTCCAGATGGTCACTGAACTGAAGTCAACCTTGTGACCTACACTGAGACCCAATGGGAATTCGTGATCTTGTGTCTTGGGCCTGAGATTTACTTTATTGCACTGTTTTTGTGCCCTTGTTCTGGTGGGAGTAAACTCTTCATCCCATCTTTGGGGTATCTTTCCCTTTTACTGCTAGTAAGATATTTGGGGCATCAGGACTTTTCAGTCCCCAACTGGCTTTTGTCAACTTTTCTTGAAGGCAAGACCTTCCTGTCAGGGTACCTAAATGCAGGCACTGGACACAGTGACTGTGGCACTCACAGTCCTGTGAGTCATGTGCTCCTCTCCATGTGGGGCCCAGGCAGACCTGTCACCCCAGCCAAGAGGAACAAGGCTGTCTCCAAGCAATGAGTGGCAGCCTCGGGCTTTGTAACCAGACCTAGAGGATGCAGGAGGGGTTCAGCCGCCTCAGCAGCTGATGTCTGGAGATCAATTAGAGATAATGGCTCTGCGTGGACCTGGAGAAGCCATGGCCAAGCCTTTTCCTGGTTGTAACTGTGTTTACCTCATTAACAGGCTCACTCTCTTTTGAGGTTGGATTTGTGCTGGCTGCTTTGTTTAATGAAGAGGAGCCAGTGTAGACCCTCAGCAGACACACACACACACACACACACACACACACACAGTGACTCTGCTGCTGTTTTATGTGCTTCTGAGGATCTCTCTTCCTTGATTAACTCAGAAGTCATTTGTTGTAATAAGTGCTGGGAGCTGCTGGCACCAGGAATCAGGCAGGGAAGGGCACAGAGAGCCTGCACATCCTGGTACCACAGGCTCTGGAGATGATAAATACATCAGGAAGAAAAACCAAGAAAAGAACAAAACGAAAACCAGCCAACCGCCGGATGGTGGTGGCGCACGCCTGTAATCCCAGCACTCTGGGAGGCAGAGGCAGGCGGATTTCTGAGTTCGAGGCCAGCCTGTTCTAAAGAGTGAGTTCCAGGACAGCCGGGGCTATACAGAGAAACCCTGTCTCGAAGGAAAAAAAAAAAAAAAGCAAACTAAAACCAAACAAACAAACCAAACAAACAAACAAACAAAAAAAAAAAAACCAGGAAAAAGAGAGGTGTTTGGGCAGAGAGTTCAGATGGATAAGATTGTGTGCTTCTGGGAATGAAAACTCTGAGGAGGGAGCCAAGTCCTGATTGATGAGAACCAGCCAGTCCTCGGGGCTTTCCTGCAGAGACAGTGGGTACAAAGGCCCTCGGGTAGGACTGTGGGGGTGAGGGTAGGATTGAGTAGAGGAACAGCCTGCAAAGGTAACTTCTCACAGGGCTTGCCACCTGGGTGCTAGGTTTACCATGTGCCCCATTTGTGCAGACCAGGACATGTGACCAGCTGGAAGCAGTGAGAGCAACCAGGCAGCACCAGCTCTGAGGTGGCGACCTCACTTTCTGACTGTGGGTTCCCTGCTCTAGTACCAACAGCAGTGTTGGGCTGGGTCCTAGCACTTAGCAGAGTCTGGTTTTCACTGTGGAGTCCCTTTATAAGGCAAACAGGGGTGAAGGGCTATTGCTAGCTGGCATCAGACAGGAGTGTCAAGTCTGAGCGAGGCCCAGAGCCCACCCCCAACCTTTGTCTCCACCATTTTCTCCACACTCCTGGCTGTTCCCTAATAATAGGACCTGGAGAACCTTAAGGATGCAGTTACCACAACCCCCCACCCCCACCCCAAGAGCACAAGTTACCAACCCTACAGATCTCACCAGCCCGAGGTCATTTAAAATGACTGTAAGACTCTCCTGTTAAGGCACCGAAATTCAGGTGCTGAACACAGTGGCTGTGGCTCTCCCAGTGTTGTCCCAGGGCTAGAGCCTTGTTGAGGAGGCTTGCTGTTGTCCTCCCCACTGTATTTGCAAGTAAAGGGACTGTACACTTGTCTCCCCAACCCCACAAGACAAGACAGGCCGGAGGTGCCGGGCACTGAATGCTATCTATCTCACAGCAGTCCACACTCTATAGAGAAGGGACATGGGAACTCGCTGCCTGGCTGCCTGGCCCATCCCCAGACAGGAGCCTTGTATCTCAGTATCTTAGGAATTCTAACAGCCCGCATAGCAAAGTGTGAGGTGCCTTCATTCCTGAAGTGGGAGGACTGCGAGGCCTGCTGTCCAGGCTGCAGTCCGGGTCGGGGTCTGGACAATGCTGCTGGACTCTTCCCTGTGCTGTGACCACCATATCCCAGCGAAGGTGAGGGACAGTGGGCGGTGCAAGGCTGGCTCAGCCAACCAGAAGCTTCCCCAGCAGCCTGCCAAGTCATGCTCTTCCTCTTTAGCTATGTTGCTGCTTCTCCAAGCAGCAGGGAGGCTGCAAGAGCGACAACTCTGACATCTTATCCGGTCTACCTGGGGAAGAATGTACAGGTTCGAGATAAGCTGTATTCTGCAGTAGGACCTGCCATGGCTTCAGTGCCTTCACCAGAACTTGGCATTGCCTTTGGATGGTAAGATGATTCTGGTTAGGTCAGGAGAGAAGAGGGAAAGGAAATGGGGCAGCCAGACCCAAGGAGAGAGCAGAAACTCCAGAAGCCAGTTGCTTAGTGCACGAAAACTAAGATTCCGTTGCTGAGCACCAGGTGACTTGCATGAAATCATGTCAGTGAAAGGACGTCCCTGTCCCTGTACCTCGCACTGCTGTTTCCCAAGGTAGGGGAGAAGCAGAGAAAGGAAAACAGTCATCAGGGCAGGACAACCGGAAGCCCTCAGGGCCCAGTTACTGCCCTCCGTTTCACCAGACAGGCCCAGGTCTGCTCATCTATCATCATGCTGTGTGGGTCACACAGCAGGGGGCTTGATTCTGTCGGACTGTGACTGTCATCAGTGATTGACAACTCATACCTTTGTCACTAGTCTTCACTTAGCACCCCACAGACTTTTAGGCTCAGGAGTCCTCCTTTAGCAGGGCCTCCATGCATCCTAGAGACCCAAACCTTGCTCCAAACCCCAACCCCTAGCTTCCAGCTCCGGACTGCTTTCGCCTCAAGGCCTCTGTCCACCCACCAGCTTCTCCCCTGCTGGATGCCATCAGCTAATCTCCCGAAGCCTTCAGCCTTCCTGCGCATGCGGCACTTAAATGATCACCCCCACCTGAGGGAAGTCTGCGAGTGGCAGGAATTGGTTCCACGGTGCCCGGGATGGCTACAACATGGCGGCTGGCCTGGCTTGTTGACCTTTTCAGGTTTTCAATGCGTGCTCATTGCCCATAAGAACCCGTGTCACACGAAGATAGAGGAAACAGCTCATGTGGTCTTACACACTTCCCACCTCCTATAAGCAATATCTGGTCCCAGGAACAACATTGTCTATACCACAAAGACACTGCAGTGAAGGAGGCCACCAGCCTGACGTCTAATACCACCGACTGGACTTCGCCTGTTGCAGCACTGAAGCATGCGCTCCGGTGCGTGGGCTCGTGAACGTGTGAGCGTGATCACGTACACCGTCAGAAGTCAGGGCTTCCACAGGCCCCTGCGGTTCTCCTTCCTGGCTATGGTGACCACAGTCTGGCAGCTTTCTGATGGGGACTGCTAGGAATGGCCATGCTAGGAGCACTCTAGGGAGACAGGGTCTCGCTGTGTATCCCCTACTTCTCCCTGCCTCCTGAGCATTTCGACGGAAGGCTCAGCACCGTGCCCGGCTAGGGCCATCTGTCCATACAACTCACCAAAGTGGAAGGTCTATGCAGGGAGGTGGCCTTGACCTCGTGGTGGAGCCTCTCCCAAGGCGCCAGAAGAGGAGGGAGAAGCAGCCTGGGCACTCCACCCACTCCTCCGGAACCCCAGCCATGGGGCCCGTGGTCAGTACCAAGCCGAGCTCTGCTGGAGTGAGGGAGGGCCGTGGTGCCTGAGCAGGCCCGGGTAGACCCTGCTGTGTGACATGAGGTGAGGACTGCTGTCAGAGGGCCTGCCTCAGTCTCTGAGCTTGATGAAGAGACACGACGCAGAAAACTGTCATCCATTCCACATCACGTGACAGCACTGATGGAGCCGCCTGGGCACTCTTAAGGCCAGGCTTGGGGACAGTGGGCAGGGCTTTGTTGACTGTCTACATCTCCCTACCTTGCAACCCTTCTCCACCCTGTGTATCTGTCAGTCCAGCTCGCATGCCGCCTCAGCAGAGGCCTCCTGGGCACGTCACTTCCTGCCCTGCAGCCCCTTGACTGGCAAGCTCAGATAGGACACACCTTCTAGGAGCAGCATCTGATAATAAAGCCACATGGTCATCTGCCTGTCTCCCTCCCTGCTGGCCCGCAGGTACCCAGAGATAGACCTCTGCATTGCTTCCTCCCTGTTAACTGCACTGGCCATGGTGCCTGGCACAGGTTGGGGGCTCTGTACATGTTTGGGGAAGGAGCACAGACTTGAAAACACACAAGAACAGAGGCATGGAGGGTTGCTCATGGATGAAGAGAAGATGGTGGCTGTCACCACAGAGATCCCAGAAATGACCAAGGCCAAGGGCTGTGCAAGGCCTTGAACAGAACAAGAGATGGGAGCTATAGAAGGTTTCAGAGTAGGAGTGTGACATGACCAGAGAGGGCACCTGATGGCATTTTAACGCAAGGCCGTTGGGGGTTGGAGAGAAGGCTGTGTTTCAAGGCGCTTGTTCTTATAGAGGACCCAGGTTCAGTTCTCAGCAACCACTCAGTGGCTCACAACTACCCATAACTCCAGTTCTAAGGGCTTTTCCTTCTTCTGGCCTGCTTCAGGCACATATATACATGCAGACAAAATACTCATACACATTAAAAACAAAAAACAAAAAACCAGGCGGTGGTGGTGCACCCCTTTAGTCCCAGCACTTGGGAGGCAGAGGCAGGCGGATTTCTGAGTTCAAGGCCAGCCTGGTCTACAGGGCACTCTTGGAAAGGAGAGTAGTAGAGAGTAGTGGAAGACTAAGTGACCCGTGGTCATAGCTGTGGGAAGCACACATCTCCCCCAGTCAGGTTTACCCGCTGACTGGACTGCTGCCACTACACTTCAGCAAGGAGCCCAAGCCAGCCTGGAGATTGCAGCCAGCTAAATTGGCTACTGGGGAGAATAAATGAATGAACTGAGCCAGTCCTCTGCCTGTTCTACCCAGAGTTGTGAAAATGGAGACACCGTCCACCTCGGACTTTTCACCAGTTCAGAGAAGAGACACCTTTCAGAAGCCTTCTGCCCACCTCTCAGGACACTCTTCCCTTTCTCCATGCGGGTGCTGGACCCAGGGCATCTCCACATTCATCCCCCACTATGAGGCAGACAGAAGGTTTATGGGGGTTGAAGTCTGTGCCAGCCTCATCAGATATTAGTAGATCCCTTTTAAATATTTATTATTTTATGTGTGTGTAAGTGTGTGTGTGAATGTACCATGTATGTGTCTGGTGCCTGAGGAGGTAAGGAGGGCGGGAATTGGGTTTAGAGGTGATTGTGCACCACCACGTGCATGCTGAGAACCGTACCATGGCCTCTGTAAGAATAGGGCCATAGAACTGCCTCTAGGGTCTGAAGAGATATCTTAGAACAGTGAGGCAGATAGAGACAGATGACTAGAACAGAAAGGTATCATTTCCAACTGATGGGTAATGGTGAGATACTTGTTCATTTAGTGGTACTGAGGGTCATATCAAGGGCCCCATGCAACTAGACAAGCACTCTGTCTGAGTACTGCCTCTCACCTCTTAGCATGAGCAATTTAAGAAAGACAGTATTAGTTAATTATGGGAGTTCAGGCTTGTAATTCCAGCATTTGAAAGGCTGAAGCATAAGATAGCTATACATTTCAGGCCAGCCTGGGCTACATAGTATGGCCCTAGTCAAAAGTAAAAAACAAAACAAAACAAAACAAAAAAACCTAAGATAGTTTTATTAAAGGGCTGAGACTATAGCTCATGTTCTTATTGTCTTCATGAAGTACTAGATATGATCCTTAACTGGAGATAGACAGACAAAAGAAGAGAGGAAAGGAGGAAGTCTAGGCATGAAGGCCAATGGTAATCTAGGTTCAACAGGGTGAGGCAAGGATCAAAAGTTCAAGGCCAGCCACTCTATGTGGTGAGTCTCTGGGGAGGTAGTAGGTGGGTGAACATGAACCAGACCATTGAAAAAAATCATTAGACCACTTAGAAAATTTGGGTTGAGCTTTTACAGCTCAGTTGGTTAAGTACATGCTCATACCTTTAATCCCAGCACTTGGGAGGCAGAGGCAGGAGGATCTCTGAGTTTGAGGTCATCCTGGTTTAAACAGGGAGTTCCAGGACAGTCAGGGCTACACAGAGAAACCCTGTCTCAAAACAAAACAAAACGAAAAAACAAGAAAAGAGCATACACACACACACACACCCAAAGCCCAGGTAGGCATGGCAGCACTCTGATCTCAGCACTCAGGAAGTAAAGGCAGGAGGATGCAAAGTTTAGCGTTATCCTTACAGCTAAATAGTGAGTTCAAGGCCAGTCTGAAATATGAGACCCTAACTCAAAAAAAAAAAAAAAAAGGCAGACAGAAACTGAACCTCTGAGTAACTGTGTAGAGATAAGTTTAAAATAGAGACTTAATGCTGCAGAGACATAAATGTTCCAAAAGAGAATTCAGATGTATTGTAACAAAACCACTGAATATATGGGAATAAAAACCTTCACCTCCAAAGCTTTGAAGAGAAAAACCAGCTAAACCTGATATGATTGTAAAATTTCCTTATGCCAAAACAACAACAAATAGAAAAACAATTTCCAAAAATTAAAAGGCAGCAGAAGGAAAGGCACAAGACACACACACACACACACACACACACACACACACACACACACACACACACACTGTGTATTCACGGAAATGTCCTCTTGCTCACTGCCTCAGTCCTTGAGACAGTGTGTCTCACTAACCCTAGAGCTTGCTGAGGTTTGGACAGACGGGGTCTCCAGTCCCTCCCTGCCAGTTCTGGGGTTACAGGCATGCATACACAGCCAGTCTAGCTTCTTATGTGGAGTCTGGAGATCCAAACTCAAGTCTCCATGCCTGTGTGTGTACTTGTTTTAGGGTTTCTATTGCTGTAACGAAACACCATAACCAAAAGCAGTTTGGGAAGGAAGGGGTTTTATTCTGCTTACACTTGCAGGTGACAGTCCGAGACTGCAGCTTATGGTTCGTTCAGTCTGCTTTCTTTTCTATTTTTTTTTTCTTTTTCTTTATTTGTTGGTTTTCTGAGACAAGGTTTCTCTTGTATAGCCCTGGCCATCCTGGAACTTGCTAGCCTGGAACTTGGATTAGCCTACCTATGCCTCCCAGAGTGTTGGAATTAAAGGCCTGCACCACCAGCTCAGCCTGCTTTCTTAAGAACCTAGTACTACTAGTCCAGAAGTGGCTCCACCCACAAAGGGCTGGGCCCTCTCCCACCTATCACTAATTTTAAAAATGCCCACAGCTTGCCTAAAGCTTGAGGGGTTTTATGTTGTTGGTGGTTTGGGTTTTTTGTTTGTTTGTTTGTTGTTTTTGTTTGTTTGGGTTTTTTGTTTGTTTGTTTTGAGACAGGGTTTCTCTATATAATCCTGGCTGTCTTGGAACTCACTCTGTAGACCAGGCCGGCCTTGAACTCAGAGATTGGCCTGCCTCTGCCTCCCAAATTCTGGGATTAAAACTTGATTTTTACAGAGGCATATTTTCAATTGAAGATCTCACCTCTCAGATGACTTTAGCTTGTATTAAGTTGACATGAAACTCCACGGTGCTTGTATTCACTAAGCTATCTCTCTCATTCTCCGTTATTTTTTAAGCACCAACAAAACATGTTTATTTGGGGGCATGAATACCATGGTGTTTGTGTGTATGAAAGTTAAGGATTACTTGTGAACGTGTTCTTTCCTTTACCATGTGGATTCAGGGGTCCGAGCTCAGGTCTTCAAGCTTGAGAGCAAACACACACTTACCCACTGAGTCACCGTGCCAGCTCCCCGAAACTCACACTTTTTATGGAGTATCATGTAGTCCAGGCTGGCCTTGAACTCACCATGTAGGCAGTAATGACCTTGTACTCTTGGTCTTCCTGCTGACACCTCGTGCGTGTTGGATTGTAGACATGTCCGGTTTATTCAGTTCTAGAGATTGAACGCTAGACCTTAGTCCTGCTAGACCTTTACTCTAACAACTGCACAACATTCCCAGCCTCGGGTTTCTAATTTCAAAGTAGAAGACTTTCTGTCAAGTAGCTGAGGAAATGAGGCCTTCAGAGGCTGAAGCTCGCTGCCCCATTTGTGTGGTGTCAGCGTTTGAATAGGCCCCACTGGGTTAGCTCCTTTCTCTTTGTTTATTGCAAGAATTGGGATGGAAACCCAGTGTTATCCTTGCTGAACCAGTGTCTCTCAGAGACCTTTTCTATTCTGTCTGCCCTCCTGACGTCCCATTAAATTAACTGAGCTTGTATGACTTTAGCAGGCCAAATAAAATCCCCATGCCTCTCAGCTGTGTACAGGGTGGGCACACTTGGGCGCCCTGGGTCCTGTGTGCCCTGCCATGCTGGTCTCGCCCCCCCCCCCAGCCCTCCCCCTCCTCCACTGTAACGCTCAGCACCACAGAGCTCCCAGGACCTTCATATCAGTTGCCCAATCTGTATCTGCCTAGAAGGCCATGTCTCAAGGTCTTCACCGCGTTGCCAGCCTTTGCTGTCAGGAGCATGTGGGTCTGCTTGGTGAGGCTGCCTGACCCTCTCCTCAGGCCATCTTCTTCCTACTTCACTCTGTCCTCATTTTATTTTCTCTTCCTACCTGTGCCGTTGTGTCTGGGTACAACCAGAGTCCACTGTTGCATTTACTGGAAGTTTTCACTAGTTTCATCACAGCGGTTAAGTTAATGGCAATAAGTGGGTTTTGTTTGTTGTTTGTATTTTGGCTTTTGGGATAGCGCCTTGACATAGAGACCAAGCTGGCCTCAAAGTTGTAATGACGCCCCGTCCGACTTCCTGTAAGCAGCATTACAGGCGTGTGCCACACTCCACTCGAGGGTGTTTTTGAATAATAGTCCAGGACTATTTATTTGTCTGTGGAGAGCCCTCTTTCAGGATTTCTTGTCTGAGTGTTTTTTCGCTCAGATTCAACATTTTGGTGGGAGAGACCTGGCACAGGAATAAGCAACCCAGTTTCTGCCACCTTCAGAAGGAGCACACAGTTGCGTCAGATAACTGCCCTTTGGGGGCAGCTGATTGGATGGCTTGGTTGGGATGTGAATGCTCCATCGCTCTAGTGGACAGGTACTCCTTCCCCTCTGTCATTAAGAAGTAATTTGTGGTGATAAATGGCTTTTCAAATGCTTTCAAAGGCTTGAGCAGGGTCTGCTCTGGTCCTCTGGCTGGGCTAAGTCCCTGTCCTTTCTCATCTTCGCCCAGCCTGGCCTCTGCTTTGGGGCATAGTCGTAAAAGCCTGCTTTGGTAGGTGCTTCATAGTGTCCACTGCTGAGCCTGGGGGTGACACAAAGGCAAAGACCAGCCCTCCCCCCCCCATGCTATGAACCCTCCCCACACTGGGAGCTAGGAAAAATACTTGGCCAAAAAACTAGGTCATCTAATTTTTTTGTGGAGACCCACAGTGTGGCCACTTTAAGGCCAGAGGGACAAGGACATGGAAAACCACCAACATAAGGCTCCTCTAGGAGGGGCAGTTCTGTGAGGACAAGCCTTAGGAGGCTCCTGGCATTCAGAAGTGCTGCCCAGACAGCCAAGGTGCCTGGCAGGCCCCTCTGAGTCTGCGGGCCTTGGGGCTTGGGGGCTTGTGTTGCAAGAGCACGCATTAGTTGCCCTGCCCTCCTGAGCTACACTCTTCGATGAGTCTGAGGAGAGCTAGGTTATCTGAGCTCAATGCCACCTTTGAACTTCGGCTGCCTGTGGCTTTATGTTTCAAGCCCAGATGTCCACTGCTGCTGTGAAATAGTGACACAAGCCAGGCAGGGTCAAAGGTCTCAAGAAATGTTTTGGAAAGAGGCAGGAAAATCCTGAGCCCAAATTGGCATGAGGATAGGCAAGACCCTAGACTCCCACACCTCAAAGGATAAGAAGTAAAGATCTAACAGAGAAAGCAGGAATTGGTGAATTGATTTGAAAACACATTAAATTTCAGGAGTAAAAGGCGCTAATGAGTAACAGGCTTAAATCCTTTTTTAAAAGCGTGGGTTTCTTATTGACAGTAGAATCTTTAGCATTTGCAGAATGAAGTCTGTGTGCTGTTAATTTGAAGTGTTGTCTTCTCTAATCCGTGAACACGGAGCTCCGAACCTGTGGTTGTAGTTACAGACCAAACCTGTAGAGGGAGTCTTGTCTATCACGGATTGTTCACAATGCAAAGCTTTCAGAGGAAGAAAGAAAAGGGCTTTTAAAAGAAAAGTTGGAGGGTTAAAGGCAGTCTGTTTCAAAATTACCAACAATCGTGGTGCTGTCTCCTTTGCTCTCCTCTGCAGGCTCCACTGTAAATGAGTTGTAGCGTAAAGGATCTGTAGAAATTGTCCTTCCTTCTAGAGGAACCAGAAGGTGGGCTCCTTATTGGGTTTCTTTTGGGGGGCGGGGCATCTCCCTACAGAATTCCATGAACGCCTCTGTCTCTATCCTTGCTAAAGCACAAGCTTTATTCGAGGCCCATGTATTCTAACCCGGGATTTGGAACTGGTGGTGGGAATTCGGGGGGCGTCTGCCCCTAATCCATTTTTCTCTGTTGAGGTTTTAATTCTGCGGTTTGGAGACTGGCTTGTTAGGTCTCAGGCGAGTCTGAGGTTGCTCGAAGGTTCAGGGTACCCCTCTGGCCACCTCGCGCCGCCCCCTTCTATCTTCTGAAGCCGAAACGGAAGATGTTTGCCCCGAGGAGGACCGCACCTTGAGTCGGCGTGCGTCTTCCCTTTCCTGCAGAGTCCATGCAGATTGTGCGCGCCCAGGTCTGGGCAGCATTCTTAATATTATAGTATGACTTTACAACTGTAGCCAGCGCGGCGTAAGAAGCCGGCACCGTGTCGGTGTGGTCTGCTGGAGCACAATGACCCGCAGAGTGGGGCGGGGGCCCTCAGAGGGAGCCGGGAGCGAGCGGGCGGCGGGCGCTCCGGGTCGCCGGAATGTTTGGGTCGAACAGGTGAGCGCAGCCTGGACATTGTAGCTGGCCGCTGGGCAAAGAGGAGGGGTGCAGGGGCGGGTGCAAACTAAGTGGTGGGAAAGAGACAAAGGAAGAGTGAGAGACGAGATGGTGCAGAATAGAGAAGAGGCGAGGGGAGGGGAGAAGGCGGCCCGTGGGTAGGGTGCTGAGGAGCTCAAGCTTGAACTTGATCGAGAAAAGGGGGCCCTGAGATGTGGGCGGGGGCCGACCCAGAGTCGGCCACGTGCCTGGCTTTTCCTTGTCAGCGTCCCATTAGGAGGCTGAACACTAGGGTCCCGCAGCCCGGCACAACAAGCACCCGCGTCGCCCGGGATTGAGAGACGCGTAGGGTCGAGGGCTGTCTGGAGGCCCCATGGCACCAAGAGTTCCCGACGATGCCTGCCTTAGTCACTTTCTTTGGGCCAAGTCTCCCTCTCCTGGTCTGAAAGCTGACGGCTTGCAGGGTATGCCCTCACCCCGCCCAGGACTTGAAGTCCGCAGCCTCTGGGAGCCAGGGCGAGCCCAGCTCCCATCGCCTCCTTTCCCAGGCTGCGCGCCCCGAAGGGATCTTCCTCCAAGCTCTTCTCCCTTAAGAGAGCTCTACCCAGGGGCGCACAGCGGCGCGTCCAGCGCGCTCTGGTCCCCATACCTGGCCCAACACCTCCCCCCCTTTTCCTCCTCTTCTCCCCCACTCTCCTTTCTCCTCTTCCCTCTCCCCGGGTGCCTCCTTTTCCTCTCTTCCCCCTCCCCCCCCTTTGCCCACTCCTCCCTCCCTCCCTCCCTCCCTCCCTTCCACCTCCTCCTCCTCCTGCTGCTCCTCCTACTCCCCCTGAGTGCGTCCTCCTGCGCTCCCCTCCCCCCCCGGCCCCCGCCCCGTGCCCGGTCCCGCCCCCTCCCCCGCCTCCCCGTACCCGGTGTCCCCCCCTCCCCCTTCCTCCCGGGCCGCGGCGCCGCCGCCGCCGCCGCTGCCGCTCGCCTGGGCCCTCCCCCTGGCCACCCCCCGCCCCCGGGCCGGGCAGTGACGCGCCGCGGCGGTGCCAGCCCCTCTCCCCCGGCGGCCGCGGCGGCAGCAGCAGCAGCAGCTGGAGCAGTGGGGCTGTCACCGCCTCCCGCCCGGTTCACTCCCAGAGCTAGATCGCCGGTCTGCACCTCGCCGCCCGCCCAGGTACGGAGTCCTGGGGGACCCCACGACCGGGCTGGTCCCGAGCTCTCGGCCGCCGCCCCCTCCTCCTGCCCTGCCTCTGGCCGTTTAGCTACGGCTAGGAGAACTGGGGGGTTCCGAGGAGGGGGAACTCACGGGGAGCTTCCAGAGCTGGGCGAGCTGGCCCTGGGTGGAGTGGGTTGGGGCTGGGGGTGGACGAGTGTGCCAGAGAGCGGGGAGGGGCGGAGGCTGCGCTCCGGGGCTTGCGGGGCGCCCTAGAGGTGCGCCTAGCTTCAAGTGCCTGGGGCTGCCGGGCGCACCCCACTCCGGGCCGTGCGCGCCGCCGGTCCTGGGGGGCGGGATTGTGTGCGCCGCGCCGCGGTATTGTGCCGCGGCCACGCCGTTTACAGCGGACTCCGCACCTCGTCCCCGGGAGGTAGACGTTCGCTGGCAGCGGGGCGGGGGCCAGGCTCGGGTGGCCTCTGCCTCTGGGAGAAAGGAAGTGGACTGTGTTTGGGGATGTGGGGACGGGAAGCGTAGAGTGGTAGGGAGGGGCTCCTTTGCCACGGCGCGGGGAGTTGAGACGCGGTTTACACAGTTGAGCCCACTTTGGCAGGCTCCTGTCTCTCCACCAGGGGACCGACAGCTCATCTCGTGTGCACCCTTGAAGAAGAAACTAGGGTGTCGGGGACCCCTGGTGAAGGGACGCATCGCGCGGGGCCCTCCGGAGAGCGCTTGTAAGGGTTAAAGTGGATTTGCACCTCCGCCCTCTGGCTGCTCGCCGCCCTTCACCTAGGGCTCCTAGGCAGGATACACTGGCAGGCCCGGTGTGTGTGTGCGGGGAGGAGGGGGGCGTGCAATTCGCCTTCCTATTCCAGCTTCTTGGGTTCAGAAGTGACCCTACTGTCACTCGGAGCAGCATTTGCGGGGAGTCCGGCCGCCTTTACCAGGCTGTTCTTCCTGGGGGAAGTTCTCATTAAGCCTCGCTAATTAGCATTATTCCCGGAGAAAGGTTAAGGTTAGACCGTCCTTTTCCACATCGAGAGCCCCCTCCCTGCCAGTCCCTTCTCCCTCCCCTCTCCCTCAGAGCACAAAAGCACAAAAAGAAAGTGTGAAGAGGCGCAGATCAATGGAGAAGCTACAAACCCATTAATTCAAATGGAACCCTTTCCCCCTCTAAAACATTGATTTTTCTTTCTGTCTGCTCTGAGGGGAGATGAATAACCTCCTGATTTTACCTGAAATGGTGTTTGGACTCTGTGATTTCCCCCTCTTTCTGAGGATTGTGGCCTGAAATAGATTCTCCCTTGAGATAAAGCCCTACTTATCCCAGAATCAGCTGGAACCCCCTCCCCCACCGGTGGCACACACCAGCCTTGGGGCCTGGGGAGAATGTTGGTGCTGCCTCGACTCCTGTGGGCAGAGAGCCTGTGACGTGGAGCCAGGTCGCTTGACTTCGGAAATGTGCCTGCTTCTGAGCTGTGGGTTGGTGTGGGGGGAAAGGGCCCATTGATGGCCCAGGCCCCAGTGGGTAGCTTAACCCCAGGTTGTAAATTACCCTTTCATTGGAAAGCCATTTGAGCCCAACTGTCTTTGAATGCAATCCAGGCTCCTCTCTAGGCTGTCTTTTAGAGCAGTCCCAGGGCAGCACCTCCTTCTGCTTGCTCTCTCTGCCTCAGTCTTCTACCAACCAGTGGCAAACAGCACCCCAGCCTACCTCTCTGCTGAGAAGGCTAACTGAGGAATTTCTTCCCCAAGGTGTCAGCCACCCTGGGGCAATGGGGAGCCAGTCCATCCCCTAGTTGCTCAAGAACTTTCTAGTCTAGCCTGAGTCCTTTTCTTGGAAGGATACTCCTGGACAGGGTTAGCTCCGAGTGCTTCCCCTCTGGCCATCCTTTTGGCTGGAAGAACCCTGCTTGCCCAAGAAACTCAGATCCCTACTGATGGCAGGAGCTGGGGGTCTCATAGTGAGGAATGCTGGGAAAAAGAGTCCGTTGCCTTTGCTTTGGAACAAAAGCCCAAACACTAGCAGGGAGGTGTGGACTCCTCATGCCAGCATCCAGGCGTCCACTCCGGCAAGGACAGGGGAGCGTGCACATGGGCGTGTGAGCAGGCACGGGCAGTGGAGAGCGTGCATGTGTGCTGAGTGATCGGCTGGATGGAAGCAAGCCTTCCTCGCTTCCTTTTCCCTAGAAGAGTGTTTGTATGGTTAGTAAGCAGAGGAGGTCTGTTAGTCAGGAGTGGAATTGTGTGGGCTGTGTCTCAGGAAGCCTCCTCTGGTGGCCAGGTGGACATTGATGGGTACAACACTAAACAGCAGCCTTGGGAGCCCGTGTGCTCCGGAGCTGACTCAGATTCCCTCCTGTTTAGTTCATGTAACACCATCAGGGCCAGGAAGGAACCTTTGCTTGCTCTGGGTGCTGAGAGACTCATTAATAAGTGCCCGATGAGCCGAAGTGGTTAAGTTGGGGTCAGATGTGCCTCCACACTTTCTTGGTATACTCTGAGTGCATAATGCTCACCCAGGCAGCCAGGGGTGGGGGATGGGGGTGTGGGGGCAGGGAGGCTGAGCATTCCCTGCCTGCCTGGGCTCACGGATGATCCAGAAGCCACTTCCTAGTTCATAATGCCAGCTTGAGAGCTGGGGTTGGAACAACTGTCCACACTGGTGTTCTTCCCAGCTGCCCAAAAACCTGGGGGCAGTGCAGAACCGGGGGCTGGCTGGCTGGGAGTGTCTGTTTCCTGTCTGGCCTAAGAGCATCCTTGTACATTCCCACCCCCACCATGGACTGAAACCCACACCCGTGGCTCCAGAGCAGGCCTTATGGCCTTCACTGGCACTGAATTCTCGGTAAATCCTCCCCCTTTCTTTCTCAAGTGAGTGGTAGAGATAGAGTTACAGCTCTTAGGGAAGGCCTGGAAAATATTGTAGGAGGCACGCCCCAGAATTCCAAGTCCTCTAAGATGCAAATGGCTCAGCTTCAGAGGTACTGGGAACCCAGTTCCAGAGAAGTTGACCCCAGTTGTAAAATAATCAGGTTACTGATAGCACCTGCCCCTGGTTACAGCCATGGATACAGGCTGCTTCCACTTCCCTCAGTATGGTTCCGGATTCTGTCCTCTGGGCTGCAGAGTGTGTTTGGTGCTGCAGAAGGCTGGAGAGGGAGAAAGGCCTGGGCCAGCTGGGGGTGAGGGTGGTGGTGGTGGGGGGGGTTAGAAACTGGCTCCTGAATTTTGACTGAAGATAAGAAGTTCAAGCGTTTGGTCAGCTCCTCTCTGTCTGCCCAGAGTGAAGACTCCCAGGTTGGGGGTGTGTCCTAAAGGCTGACTGGGTACTACTACCTACCCTGCCCAGCCAAGACAAGAAGTCCCTTTTTTGGAAGGTTGGCCCTACTGCTTTGTGACCCATGATGGCACATACTCTGTGGCGCATAGTCTGATGAACCTTTGCTGCCAAGTGGCCAAGGCTTCAGGATGTAAAGGGCAAAGGCTAGGGAGACCTAGCCACAGCTGCCTGCTCAGTCACACAGTATCTTAGGAGAAGGAGTTTAGAAGCATGGCTTGCATATTTTCGTTTTCAAATGAATATCCCATTGAAGTTATTTAACATAGAGGGAAAATTTAGAAGCCCAGATTCTCCTGAGATTTAAGAAGGAAACAAGAAGTGACCTACTTGTGACCTCTTGGAGAAGCAGGGGAGTGCCTGGGGTCTTTGGCAGGCCTCAGCCTTCAGCACCCCTGCCTTGGGTTGGCTGCCTCCCTTTCTTCCTCCCTCCCTCTCACAGGTCCCTCTGGACTTGGGTGATGGGTCTGACCTGTGTGCTCTGGTAATTGTCTGTGTAATTAGCCTGCCTTGCCAGCTTCAGCCCTAGAGATAGTGGAGAGTTTGCATCTGCCCCTCTGCAGTGGCTGGCCTTGCCCGTGGACAGCCAGGTTCTGAGGGCAGCATCTTGCAGAAGGCTCTCCCTAGGTCAGCTCCACAAGTGTGAGTGTTAAAGACAGTTGTGTCAGCCTGGCCTCCATAGCTTAGCTTACTCAGCTCTGTTTGTTTTCTGAAAAGTTTAGGTTTAATAGGGTTGATTTCTCACTTAAAAAAGAAAAAAAAAAGCCATAGAATTCAGTGTCTGGGTTCTCAGAGTTCCCAGAACCACCATTTCACAAAGAAGCAGTTGGGGCGGCAGAAATCCGGGGCCTCTGGACAAGTCCCTAGAGAGACATTCAGTAACTGTGTGTGTGTGTAGGGGCTTGGGGGGTGCTTTCCTATACCTACAAATGGGCCAGAAGTTTTAGCTGAGTCCTCTCCCTAGATAAAATCTGAAGGTAGGAGCCCTCCTTAGCCCTGGGGTAACTCTTCACAAAGTGGATGTTCTATAACTTGAATCAACTCTTTGTATATGTGTGCGCGCGCACACACACACACACACACACACACACACACACACACACACGCACGCGTGCGCACATGCCCTTAAGCATGCATAGCCTTACTGCCCGTGAGTTGCCTTTAGGTATTATCTTGAGGCACTTTGTCATTAAGGAATCCGGTACTTTTGATCAAAGGGTAGGAAGTGTAATTTCATGGTTCTGGGTGTCTGGATTCAAATCCCAGCTCTGCCCTTGGTTCTGTTGCTCTGGGCACTTGGGGCAAGTCTTTGGGGAGCATGTGCAACTAGACTTGGAGAGAGGCCTATCCTGTGGGGGACTTATGGGGCCAATGTAAGGAAATCTTAGGGAACCCTTGTCCCAGAGCCTGTGAGCATGCAGATATTGGGTGCTTTTCTCTTCCCAGGTAATCTCATTGTCAATGTGAAATGCGCAGTCCATCTATCGAGCAAGGTGAGGTGGAGTCCATTTGCCTCAACAGTTCAGCTGTCTGAGCCAAGAAGCTTAGGCCATTTGTAGGATGGCTAGCAACTGTAGGGAAGCATGTAGCCTCTGGCCAGCCACCAGGGTCCCAGATCATATGATCACCCTTCAAGAACCACACAGTGGGACCAGAACTCTTAATTGTAAGATTAATGCAGCATCCTCATTAAACACCATATCTTGCCAGAGAGTTTGTCAATTCAACAAGTCTTGCTAGTCTCTTGGACGGACCCAGGGCCCTGGGATGAGACAGGAGAGAGCCCCATAGTAGGATGTGTTCTGAGTCAACTGATGGCACAGACAGATGGGAAAGTTAGTTAAGAAGAGGAACTTCTTAAGAGGTGAGGAACTGAGGTGGTGGCACACGCCTTTAATCCCAGCACTTGGGAGGCCGAGGCAGGCGGATTTCTGAGTTCTGAGTTCGAGGCTAGCCTGATCTACAGAGTGAGTTCCAGGACAGCCAGGGCCAGGAGAGGGGTGGGGGAGGGAGGGAGGGAGGGAGGGAGGGAGGAAGAGGAGGAGGAGAGAAGAGCTAACAACTGGTGTGAAGGCGCTTCTGCTCCATGGATAGGGAGTAGAGGAAGGCCAGAAATAGGGTCTGCTCCACAGCTTGACTCCTAGCACTTAGCAGCACACTTGGCCCATAGTTGGTGTCCAGGGACTATTTGGGTGAATGAATGAATGGGTTTGAGTAAGTGATTGCAGCACTCTGGAGGCTGAGACAGGAGGATTATAAACTAAAGGACAGCCTAGGCTACATAGGTAGCTCCTGTTTCTTCCTTTTTCTTTTCTTTTTTTGTTTGTCTTTGTTCTTGGAGACAAGGTTGCTCTTTGTAGCCTGGGAATTCAATCTGTAGAACAGGCTGGCCGCAAACTCAGAGATCTTCCTGACTGTCTCCTGGATTAAAGGTGTGCATCACCATGGCCTGGTTCAAGTAGCTTCTGTTTCAAAAGACAAAACAATACTACTAGGAAACAGTTACTTAATTCATGGATTCCCACAGTGCTGTGAGTTCTACTGCCTGTGCAAGGGGCCCAGAGAAGCAACCCTGATTCTGTCTCTCAAGATCCTACCCAAGGGGCCAGCGAGGAGCACAGACAGCCTCCACTCTGTAACCCTGCTCTGTTCCTCCACGAGACCATTCCATATTGTACTCTTTGTGCAGAGAGAACATGTTGAGCAGGCATGTCCCTGTAGGTGCGAGCACACGTGTTGTCATGAAGGCAGGCTGCAGGAAGACGAGCTTGTATGTATATGTAGCATGTGTCCCAGTGGATGGGTGTGTTTGACTAGTGCTTGTTTAGAGAGCTCACTTGGGCTCCGTCCCCGGGTTCCCAGGGTGTTCATGCAGACTGGCAGTGTTGTGACTCCGCTTCTGTCCTCTGGACTCAGCACAGAGGGTCCATCCACACCGCTGCCTAGAAGCTGTGAATTCCAGGAAACTGCCTGCCAGCAGGCTTGGTTGGGGGAGGGAGGGAGGCTCAGCCTCCGGTTCCTCAGCACTTGGAGCAGATGTGTCTGCCCCAGGGACAGCAGCAGAAGAAAGTTCAAACCAAAGTGTGTTTGCTCATCATAAAAGAGATGTCTGTGAGAGGGCCCTGTAGGGGCGGCCCTGAGGGTGCCCTGCCATGGGCCCACAAAGGCTATTGTATCTTGCTAGGGGCAGGAGCACAGGGTCAGGACTCCACATGTGGCCCAGCTGGGCCTTCTTCCCTGTGTGTTATAACTGGAGCCCCAACACAGTTGCTTGCTGCTCTTGAAAGGAGGTGGGGTTCCTTCCTGGGAAGGCTGGATTGAAGGGGCCCCATCCCAGGGGTTCCCAGCTGACTGACCAAGGGCACACTGACGCCAGCAGGCAGGGCAAAGGAGCAAGCTCAGGCCTCGCCAGCAGGCTAGCCTAGGTTCGGAAGACTTTAGCACCCTCCCTCCCTGTCCCTTCTTGGTTTGATCAGAACCCTGGCCGGCCCCACCCCCTTCCTTCTCCACACGTCTGGGTTTGGCCTGCTCAACTCTGGAAGCCGCCCAAGAGCATATCTTTGAAGCCCTGCAAAGGTTAGGAAGGAGGAAGACAGAAATGTCCTCTGGGCTGGGGGAATGGGAGAAAGGAATTCCATGTATGCTCCGCAGGAGTTGGCTGCAGGCCTGCTGGGGAGGCCACCTAGGCCGGCCTTCACGGTGCCCTACGTCTTAGAGTGCAGGCACTGCAGAGCGAGCCCTCTTCCTCAGGCTGCGGTGGGGGTGGGGTGGGAACGGTGGCCCTTGTTTACCAGGCTCATTTCAACCTTGGCTCCCAAGGTAAGTAACAGCCAGGCCCTGCTCTCTGCCCCACAGGATGGGAGACCTCTTAATTGTCTTCAATTACAGACAGCACAGCCCTTAGCCCTGGCTTCCGACAGGAACTAGAGCCCTAGCCACCGGAGGAGGTCAGGGAGAGTGCCACCCAGCCTCCCTGTGCGTTCTTAGGGCTCCCTGGGCCCTCCGGACTGTCCTGGTCTGCCCAGCCCGCTGTGTGCCCAGCCCGCTGTGTGCCCAGCCTGCTGTGTGCCCAGCCTGCTGTGTGCCTGCTCCTGTTGACCGCTTGCCTTCTTTGTCGTGCTCAGGATGAGACTTCTGTGAGTAGTGAAGATTTTGATATGAATGACTCCGCATGGATGTCAGCTGACCCCCACCTGGCCTCCAGCCTGAGCCCCAACCAAGAGGAAAGGATGCGGAGTCCACAGAACCTCCACAGCCAGGAGGACGGTGAGTGCCCCTCGTTGTCCTGCACGTGCTCTGGGTGGGACCTGGGTGACACTTGGGGTGTCCCTGGTACTAGAAAGCTGACCACACCATCTCCCACAGTCCCCACTGCCTCAGAGAGAACAGGCTGTTCTCTCGAGCCGAGCCCCCAGGCTGGAAGATGGGGTGGGGAGGCTAATCTCTTATCTGTTTGCTCTTATCTATGCTCGAGATGAGGCTTTCAGAATTACCAAGATTCCAGGTCTGGGAAGATCCGGTGTTTGTGTGTGACCCGGAGCTGTGTTCTTATGGCCTGGGTGAGCTAGCTTTGGGACAAGGTTACCTGGTCAGTGGCCAGGCAGTTTGTACCTGACCTGGATCTCTGGATTATTTCTTGGGCTTGGAGAGACAAAGTCAGATATCCGAGATCCATTCCATGGCTCCAATGTATAGCCAGGGAATGGTCTTTAGGCCGTGTGTCAGGCTTGGCCTGACCAGGCTGGAAGGGTGGCAAAGTGCCTGTGGGCAGAGCTCCCTGGCAGGGCCCTTGTTTCCAGGAAGGTGGTGACTAGGATTAGGGGATGAGTCCAAAGCTGGGCCTCAGAGAACTGGGGTGTAGGAGCTCTCAATTAGGAGGGTCAAAGGTCAGGGCTTGGAATGTGGGAGGGAGGTACAGGGTTGAAAAGGGGTGTAATGTTAACTCTGGAAAAAAAAAGGGTGAGTCTTAAAGAGTAAATAAGGGGTAGGAGCCTGTGGTTGGGTCAAAGTTCATCTCCATGGCAGAACCCACACGCTGGTCCTCCCTCCTGGCCTGAGTCTGGCTTTGTCTGGGAGGAGTCTAGCCTGCAGGCAGCTGGAAGTGTCTGGGCCTGGGGCTGGGTAGTTGGGGGTGGCTGAGTGAGGAGTGGGGTGTGAGGCTGGCTCCTGGAGGAGAAGAAAAGGCTTTTTGTGCCTTGCTATCCCGAGGTCAGCAGGACCCCTCGTGTTGCGAGCCTCCAGATGACTTGGGCCTTCTGACGTTCCCATGGGTGGAGCCAGTGGGGCCACCACTTGGGGGCTCTGGTGCTGGGACAGCCCAGCAGCTGACCTCCAGCCTCATCAGAGCTGAGAACCACACCCAACAGCCCACTAAGAGCTACGTTAGCAGTGCTCTGCAAGCACCCTTGGGTACGCCTTCCCAAGAACCATCTAGAACTTGTTTTTAAGCACTGAGTAGTAAGGCTGTCTCCGTCTCTGAAAGATCTGCTTGTGCTGTGCTTGTGCTGCACCCTTTGCAACTATGACCACTGCCCGACAACACTACCTTGGTGTCTCAGTGGACTGAGGTCCTTCCTCAGGATAGTCAGCACAAACCATCTGGGGGTTTCTGTAAGGGCTGCATTGTCCTTGGTATCCCTTGCTATGATCTAGAACTTGGTGACGATGCAGTGCAGATGAAACAGAGACTGCTGGGGTGAAGCTGTCTGCAGCCGCACACTGCAGGATGGAGTCACATATACCTCAGGCTCCTGGCTATGGGCACTGGTAGGCTGGTCTGCTGGTAGAATTAGTGTTTATGAGGGCAAACAGGAGAACTAGGAGCAGGGAGGAGGGGACTGACCGTGACCCGCCAATGTAATCTATCAGTGGCCGGTGTGGTAGCCAGAGACCCGCTTTCATCCCATACAGAGCATTAGCCAGTAGGTCTAGTCTCTCCTGACCAGGTATAAAAGGACTTCCCGCGGGGTTTTGGTTGGACATGAACACAGTCTGAAGTCGTGGTATAGCCTTCCAGCTGTCTCAGATGTGTGGATAGTGTGGATGTGAGCTGAAATCTGGCCCCCACAAGTGGGCCCCGGTGAGACCACATCTCTCAGTGTTCTTGAAGGACATGGGGTGGGAACAAACCCAGCAGGTGGCCTTGGTAATGCACTCCGTACCCAGCCATAGTTCTGTCTGTGTGTCCATCCCAGCACCCTGCCTCCTAGTCCTTTGGAGCACGTTGGATGGATAGGCATCTGAGTGTCTCCTTCCTCCCCTAGTCGGGTAAGGTATGTCGTGCTTTGTATTAGCGCTGGCCTCTGCTCCGCCCTGTGCTCCTCCAGCTGCATGTCTGGCCCATTACTAGGGCCTGCTGAATGTTTGTGGCCCAAATGAAAAGGCAAGCTGACATTTATAGAGCCTGCCCCGAGCTTGGCATCCAGGGAAATGGAGGCCCCTCCTTGTGAGGGGCAAGTTGGGTTCTTTGTTCCTGAGACAGCACCCTAGTCAGCCAGGACTGCAGGGCTCGGGGCACATCCACCCTGTGGACCCGACCCATGACCTGATCAAGAGCGATGGCGCGAAGCCAGGCCGTTTGTATAGGTTATACCTCTAGGGACTAGTCAGTTAGGGCCCCTCTCTAAATTATGTTTCTGCCTGATTTTGAGACAGGGTCTTGCTGTATGGCCCAGACTCCCCTTAAACTAGCACCAGTCCTTTCCCCTCAGCCCCGAGTGTTGGGGTCATAGACCTGTGCACCACTCCTGGCTTCTCTCTTTAAGTTTTAACAAAGGTAGGAGGAGGCTGGGCCTTGGGAGGGCAGGTCCTGAGAGAGGAGTGCACCTCGGCTTTCACATCTAGCCCTGTCTGCCTCGTCCCCTCCTGTCCTCCTAGCCCTGTCAGCAGCCCTCTTTCTCCAGGCTTTCTTATGGTCGTCTCCCCACTCTCTTTGCTGAGGTCCTGTTCTGTAGTCCCTGTAGCCACGGGTGGTGGCAGCAGGCCTCATTCAATAGGACTTTCTCAGTTGGGT
The DNA here is from genome assembly GCF_947179515.1 of Apodemus sylvaticus. Taxonomy (NCBI): domain Eukaryota; kingdom Metazoa; phylum Chordata; class Mammalia; order Rodentia; family Muridae; genus Apodemus; species Apodemus sylvaticus. The sequence continues at coordinate 138,862,499 of NC_067476.1, read as the reverse complement.
CGTGGCTGCCAGTGTGAGGACATTAATCCTGTCCTTTCTCCTGGTCAGCACTAGGAGCCCTCCTCTCCTTTGGCAGGCCTTTTGTATGAGATGCAAAGGTCCTCATACCCATTGCCTCCTGCCCATGTGTACCCCAGACCTGCTCTTGGCTCTGAACTTTAACTTGGGTCTGCCAAGGCTCTGTGTGTGCTGCAGGCTTGGGAGAGCTTCTGGTCTATGGGCTGCCAGACACACTTGAGACTGTGTGGAGCCCTTGAAGTCTGGTGTTGCCTTGGCGCTGAAGAGTCCATCATCCTCTCAGTACCCATTTGTGGGATTCTCTGTGTGATGCCTGTGTCTTGTCCTCATATTGTTAGCACCCCAGGGACCATAACCCAGGACTGAGCACAAGGCAGTGTTGGAAGTGCTGGTGAGTGTGTGGGTGAGTGAGTGAGTGGGTGGGTGAGTGGGTGAGTGAGTGGGTGGGTGGGTGGGTGAGTGGGTGGGTGGGTGAGTGGATGGATGGATGGATGGAGGGAGGGAGGGAGGTGTGAGTGTGTGCACATCAGGAGGTAAGCTAGCAGGCCCTGGAGGACAGTGGTGCAGGGCCAGGTCCCTGTCTGCAGCTCCCCCCCCCCATTCTACTAGGCCTCTTATTCTACTAGTGCCCCTTCCTGAATGGAAAATTTGAGGCCTGCCCTCCAGAAGGGCTGCATGGGGGCAGGGAACGGACATTACTCATCCCCACCTCCACCGTCAGACAGGAAGCTCGAGCCAGGGGACAGTGGAGGGTCCTGCTTCCGCCCTTCTGCGCACAGGCTGTTGGGGGTTGCCTGGGAAGAATTATGCAGAGCACTGGAGCCTTTCAGGCTAATGTGTGCCCTTCTCAGATGAGGCCCTCCTCCAGCCTGTCCCTGGGGACCTGCTGGCCATGGGAGCTTCCCTCAGTTAGGTTGGGACTCCACATCCTGCAGGCCAGTGCCGCTTCCGGGTGCCCAGCACCCTCTGGGGTGGAGTCAGGGAAGGGTTTCCAGCAGTCTGATGAAGTGACCCATAAGGTCCCTCCCGTGTTTCCAAAGAGCCCTGGCTGGAGAGCATCAAGCAGAGAGAAGTAGGGACCCTGCTGGGCTGTCACCTTCCGGAGAGGTGGCCGCTGTGGATGTACCAAGAGATCTTGCTGTTTCCCTTACTACACTAGTTTGTGCATTGCAGAGAATTTGGGGCAGAAACAAAAGAAAGGAAAAATGTCACCAGATTTGGGGGGCTTTCCTCGGACCTCTCCCACCACTAGTCATTCACTCTTTTGGTGGGAGGATCATTCGGTGCTACTCTTCTCCCCCCCCCCCCAAGACAGGGTTTCTCTGTGTAGTCCTGGCTGTGCAGGAACTCACTCTGTAGACCAGGCTGGCCTTGAACTCAGAAATCCGCCTGCCTCTGCCTCCCAAGTGCTGGGATTACAGGCGTGCGCTACTCTTCTCCTTAAATAATGGCTTTCTCTCTCTTTTCTGTCACTGATTGGTTCTGTTGTAGTAAAGGTTGTCCAATCTGTCAAGTGACCCAAGCCCATTGTGGCCCCAGCCCCCAGTCCTATGCACCAAGTTCCTCTAGAAAGGTCTCGGACATGGAATAGCTTGTCTAGGTCACAGGAAGCAACAGTCCTTTGTCCTGTGCTTTGTCTTAGCCCCTGCCATGTGTAACTGCTCAATGGATAACTATTGTGTGGCCATGGACTGCTGGGGGCCAGAGAAGGGCTTCTAGAGGAGACGCCAGGAAGGGCTTCTAGAGGAGACGCCTGTCAGAGGAAACAGAGTGAGCCTGTGCTCCCAATGACCGGACACTTCCTGTGATCCCAAGCTGCAGCCAAGAATGGCGAGCGAGGGAGGCCACAGCCACACGGCAGCTTAAGAGGGTTCAGGGCTACTTCTGTGGGCCCAAGAACTTCCCTGAACCTGGCTTCCTGTAGGTGGGTCCTGTCCTCTGCTGAGCCTTAGATCTGTTTGTCTGGAGACCAAGGCTTCAGGCCTTCTGGCTCCTGCTGCTTTGAGTGGGGCCTTCGGCCAGCTGGGCATCAGCTGTAAGCAGTGGAGCCTGGAGACCCTGGCTCAGACTTTACAATGGTCCAGCCTTCTTCTCCTGGCAAGATCTGTGTCTTGGGGTGCTGTCCTCCCAGCTTCTCCTCTCCCCCACTTCTCTCCCTCCCTGTGGGGAAAGAAGGACTCAAGCGCTGGCTTTCCTATCGGATACAGGTCCAGGCCCTTCCTTCTGTGTGATCATGAGCAAGTCACTTCCCTCTCTAGTTGGATAATATCCGTGCACCTACCTTACTGAGCTGTGAGGACTGCATGCTGTGTAGACACTGGGAAGGGGCACAGGCCAGGCTGGAAGTGAGGCTCTTGGCCCGTTGGCACCTTCAGGCTAAAACCATGTGGTGTCGGCGATCGCTGTGGGTCAAAAGGCCCTCCACCTCTCCCAGATTCTCTAAGCCTTTCACCAGGTTTGCTTGGCCCAGTCCTGATTCTTAGGCCTCTCTTCCCACAGCATTCTTCCTAAACGTAGAGTGGTATCCCTTAACCTTAAGATCTTGGTAATTTAGAAAGGGACCCAGTGCTAGTCAAGGTGGTTCATGCCTGTAACTTCAGTGCTGAGGCAGGAGGATCTTGAATTGGAGGTAAGCCTGGCTACATAGCAAGTCTAAGGACAATTTAAGCTCCATAGCAAAGATCCTATGTCAAAACCCAAGGTAGTGGAGCAGCAGGGCCTGGACTCTCACAGCTTGCTCCAGCCCCACCCACAGGGTGGAGTCCAGGGGCTGCCTGGGACTCCCAAGTCCATAAAGACCCTGCCTATTGACTCAGAGCTGCTGTGTCTTTGCCGCGGATCTCCAGGGAGTTGGACTTGAATAGGGGAAGCAATGGAATGAAGAAAAGACAGATGGGGGGTTGGAGAGATAGCTCAGAGGTTAAGAGCACTGACTGCTCTTCGGAAGGTCCTGAGTTCAAATCCTAGCAACCGCATGGATTGTAATGAGATCTGATCCCCTCTTCTGGTGTATCTGAAGACAGCTAGAGTGTACTTCCATATAACAATAAATAAATCTTTTTTTAAAAAAAATAAAAGACAGATGGACAACAGACAGAAAGCTGGAACTGGGTGGTCTGGGATAGAAAAACTGCAGCAAGTTTATAATCTATGGAGTTGAAAAAAGGCGGGATTATTGTATACAGCAGAACAAGGAGGCAGGGTTTGTGAGACACAGCTTGATCAAGGACAGGGTTAGCTAATCTTGGTAAGGTCAGTCTGTGCAGTCTTCCGGCTGTAAACTGCTGGGAGGAAAGCGGTGGTGGGCGTGTCCTCCATACATTGTCAATATTCTCACTCATGCCTGGAAGGCAGGCAGACCCTGCCACTTCCCCAAACCCTGCCTGGAGAAGGCCTTCCAGTTTTTGCATGGGTCTGAGACTTTGGAGTCTTTGACATAGCCAGGCCCATGGCAACAGTGCGCATTCATTTGGGGCTTCCTCCTCTGCTCCCTGCACACAAGCAGAGGAGACAGCTGAGAGGTAATGGTGCTGTCTGGGGAGAGGCAGCCAGGTGACAGTGTGCCTCCTGTGTGCTGCCACCCAGAGCACTCCTAGCAAGTGACAATCAAGTCAGTAGTTGCATGACTAGTAGAGAAAGGGCTGAATGGGTGTGGAGCCAGACGGTGCCAGCTTGGGTCTTCCCACGGCGGGAGCAGTCCTGTCCGGAGTGTGGAGCTCTGGGCCCTTACAGCTTAGTCACCGTGGACTCAGTCCTCAGGAGTGGACAGTGGTCTGGTTACTATCACATGGAAGAAGGAGTGGCACCCACCACAGCCTCCTGTCTAAGGATGGCCTTAGACACGCTTTGTTTGATATAGGGGTTTCATTATGCAGTTCAAGGAGGCCGTAAACTTTCAGTCCTCTCGTGGCCTCCTGAGTGCTGGGATTACAGACCTGCTCCACCATGCCCAACTCTACATTGGGCTCTTTTTTATTATTTTATGTGTATGGATATTTTGCCTGCATATATGTGTGCCTGATGCCAATAGAGTTCAGAAGAGGGTGCCAGATGCCCTGGCACTGCAGGTACAGATAGTTGTGAACCACTGTGTGGGTGCTGGGACCCGACCCCAGGTCCTCTGCAGAGCAGCCAGAGCTCTCTGATCCATCTCTCCAGCCCCATCTTATTTTTAAAGAAATCTCAGCGCTATTGGAGATTGAACCCAGGATCTACAGCATTCTGCAGCCCACCTACACCCCTCGCTGCCCACAGCGAACTTCTAAACGGAGCTGCTCTGCCCCACACTGCGGGTCCTCATCTTGTCCATTGCCCTGACCCTGTGATTGTCTCAAGTGATGTCTTATGAGGCTGCAGGCCAGGCCTGCACCCTTTTCACCCCTTGTAAAGCAAGAGCTATTTGCTCTGATTTGAGGCACCAAACATCCGACTACAGCAGTAGACTCCCTCTTCCCCTACTCAAGAGTTCCAGTTCTTCTAGGGGTTGTCCATAAAGTGATCCTGGGTCACAAAAAGTATCCATCAAGCTGGTTGGCCTGCAGACAGCACAGTGCCAGGCTGGGCCAGACCTGGCCTGCAAAGTGGAGCTAGGGGACAGCTCTAAGGAACTCCACTGTCACAGGATCGGGCGGAGCTTGGTCTTTCCCTGAGCCTGTCCATGTTACTGGGGCCCCTCGCTGCCTGGTAAGGACACTAGGACAGGAGAAGTTTTGGGGCCCATCAGGATGAAGTCACTGCTAAACACGGGGGATGGAGACCCCGCCCTCTCCTCCTCCCCCATCTGGGAGATTAGTCCTGGCCTCAGGGCCATCTGGCAGATTCTAGGCCTGCTACCAGCAAACTCCCCTCATCCAGCAATATCCCCTCCTCTGCTGGGGTGGCCCTGCTTTGCTGAAGAGGGGCTGGGTAGGGCCACCCCAGCAGGTACCACCCTGGCCTGAGTTGTTTGAGGATGACTCTTCCAGGAACCAGGAAGTAGCTGGGCCACAGTGTCATTGTCATCATCACCCTGACCTAAGGACTAGGATGCACCAGCCCTAGACCAGCTTCCGGGAGGACAGGAAGGGTTGCCAGGGGCCTGCCAACTCCACACACAAGCTCCCAGGCAGGGCCTTGCCCGGTGAATCACTCACACGCCGTAGCCTGAAGTGGCACTGCTTGCTCTGAGAACAAATGATTTGTGGGGGTTGGCTGTAGGGAACTTAGTGGAGTAGGTATTTCTCATTACTTGTGCTTGGCTTATAGCAGGGAGAAGAAGTGGGGGGCCTGGGAAGACAGACTGACGAGGGCTCCATACTGGAAGCTTTTCTCTGGGCATAACTTGCCAGTGTGTATCCACGGTGGGGTAGTCCGAGGTAGTCCTTCTTTGTGAAGCCATCTAGGTGCCGTTGCTCTCTCTGGGAGACTGGTGACCCCCACCGAGCCTCCGGCCCTTCACCGAGCAGGCTCCCCTATGGGTATTTCTACTCCCAGAGCCTGACACTCAGATCTGGTGCATGCGTGATGTCCATGACTGCCAACAAAAGTGGTTCCAGCGCCTAGGTCACCAGCTCTAATACCTTGTTATCTGTAGCTTGGAATTTCTCCAGGGGCCTGACCCTGGGGTCCCTGCAGATCTACAGATCTGGGCTGTGTGCATCTCCTGAGCGTTAAGAGGGTTGGTGCAGAGGTGTGTGGCACTCAGGAAGACATACCTGCTTTACTGGCCTTATCATGAAAACAGAAACATGGTGCTAATTACTTGTTGAAATACGTTGGGTTTATTAGATAAAACTCGGTCTCCTTTTTTGAGATAGGGTCCTGTTTCATAATCCAGGCTAGACTTGACGTCTTATGTATAGTCAGAGGTGACACCCCTGCCTCAGCCTCATGTAAGAGTGGGCTTATAGGACTGCACCACTGCAACTGACTTTACAATACATTGTTAAATTAATGGTTTTGCCTAGCATACATGAAGCTCTGGGTTCCATTCCTAGCACTGTACAAAAAGCCACCACCAAACTCCAAACAACCCCCACTCTTCTTTGAAAATATGAACACTTGCATGGTTAGAATCACTAAGAGCCCAGGCCTGGGTACCTACAAGCAAGACAGAGATGCTGAGATGCCGGTGCACTGTGGAGGCGCGTGCTGTGGGTCCAGCTGTCAGTATGGTGGGCTGTGGCTCAGTTGGTAAATCCTTGCCTAGCATTCATACAAGCCTGGGTTTCTTCAGCACTGTATAACCTGGGCCCTGGTGGTACACATCTCTAGTCTTTTTGGTTTTTTGAGACAGGGTTTCTCTGTATAGCTCTCACTCTATAGACCAGGCTGGCCTCGAACTCAGAAATCTGCCTGCCTCTGCCTCCCAAGATTAAAGGCGTGTGCCACCACCACCCGGCAACAGCCTGGAATTTATGAGACTCTGCCAAAACAAAACAAAACAAAAAAGAGTAGAGCCCAAGAAGGGGACACGTTCTCTCTGGCCCCAGGCTTTGGGGACACGGTCTCTCTGGTCCCAGGTTTTGGGGACACGTTTTCTCTGGCCCCAAGCTTTGGGGACACGGCCTCTCTGGTCCCAGGCTTTGGGGACACGGTCTCTCTGGTTCCAGGCTTTGGGGGCACGGCCTCTCTGGTCCCAGGCTTTGGCCTACTGGGCTGATTAGCCACAGGGAAAGAAACAGGGAGCTTAAGAGAGACAGCTGGGTGACAGCAGAGCCTGAAGATCAAGTGGAGACTAGGCCTCATGTGGTTGGTCACGTGCCCAGTGTCGCCTTATCACCTAGAGCAGTTGGATCCGTGGCCCCCATGTGACCCCTGCTCCCTCTGCCTGCTTCCAGAGAACACAGATGGGCTCTAGGAGCTTGGTGCTTCTTGGAACTATGCGTTGTGTAAACACTACCCAGGCCACTGGCCTTTGTCAAAACAGGCAGGGGTGAGGTAGAGAGCCCTAGAGAGGTGTACAGCCCAAATCCAGAGGAGTGAGTGTAGCTTCAGCCGGCAGCCCGGAGCTCCTTCCTGACCTTCATTGCCTCCTGCCTGGCACGTACAGCTCCCTGGGCTCGGGGGCGCTGGGGAGGTGCTGCCGACTCTAGCACTGCACCTTCCCTACCTCCTTCCTGGCTCCCAGCTTTTGTGCGTGAATTATTGATGCTCATCCCCAGCCCTGCCTGGCTGCTGCTTTGACCAGAGCCTCACTAAGGGGCCCATGCTTCCTCCAGTCCTCCACCCCTGCTCCAGCGAGCAGCTTGCCTGGCACCAGGCATGTCGGCTCTGTGGCCTTGCCACCGTGTCCAGCCTTGCTTAGGGGCTGGGGTGGCTTGCCCACTGAGGAAGGGGACCCGCTGGCTATGGCCCCAGAGCCCAGAGTGGTGATTGGTGGTTTGCACAGAGCTGGGCCTGTGCAGGCTGCAGGGCGCTGGCGCCCACATAAGGGCATTGTTTGCTGAGGTAAAAGGAGTTTTTGTCTCCTTCTGGAGACGGGACAGAAGGAGGAACAATTTCCCCCATTCATCACTAATTCTCCCATTTGAATAGCAGCACATCGCCCTGTTACAGTGGATGGGCATGGCGGGCCTCCCCTGCCCTCAGGCTCTGCAGGCACAGGTGGTGGGCTCTGGGTCCTCTCAGCCTGGGGAGTCACCCTTTGCCAAGATGTGGGTGCCCATTTTTGTAGAAATGGACAGAAGGGATACACTGCTGCTTCGTGAAAGCCCCCAGGGCAGCTCTCTAGGCTGGTCACAGGGGGGCAGCGCTCTAGGCTGGTCACAGGGGGGGCAGCTGAACCCTGCAGGTGTTGGTCTGGAGTCAGGTGGGTGCATGCTCTAGAGGAGGGCCAGGTGGGGACAGGAGGGCCACCTGAACACCTTGTGTCTCTACTTCCCGGTTCCATGTCTGAGAAGGTCCTAAAGAATACCCCTGAGGAGAGGCCATAGTCTCCTCTGGCCAGGGCCCCAGGCCTGTAGTGCTGCGGGGCCAGCTGGTTATTTCATGGTGTCATAAAACCCTGGAGCCAGGGAGGGCGTCAGCGGCAACTCCCTGGGTTGCAGATAAGAGGAGCCCAGGAGGTGGCTGTGCCCAAGGTCAGGCTGCCAGTGAGGCTCACCGGAAGCAGTGGCCCAGCCCGCCATATGCCGTTCAGATGAAGGGTGTTGGTTGCCTCTCAAGTCATGTTTCTTGAGAGCGAGGAGTTTGCAGTGGATCAGACCCTTGCTGCTGCAGCTCTGTCCCCTCTTCCTGAACCATGCGGGGTAGGAGGTGAGACTGGTTCATTCCCAGGACAGGCGGGAAGCATAGAGTCAGCTCCCAGGCCCTTGCCCCAGCCCCGTTTACTCAGAGACCAGAGCAGATCTACATGGCAGAGTGGCCTTCAGCTAGCTTTGACAATAAGGAAGGTGTTGCTCTCCTAACCAAATAGTGCAAGATTATCTTTGGTTTAAGGTATAGTCAAATTTTGGAAGTTTGTGTCAGCCTATCTCTAGACTGCCCAGGATTCCCCCCCACACACCCCCAGCAACTCTAGCTGCCCCCAGGTAGAAAAGATCAAGTCTGACTTTTGTGGGAACAGCTTGGTTAGATGACTCTTTACCAGTGACTATAATGTTGACTGGCCAGGCCTGGGTACATGATTCCCTGAGGAGCCATAGGAGACCCAGGGGCCCTTGCCAGAAGCAGGGGTGTGGCTACAGGGAAGCAGGAGTGATCCAGGCCTAACTACCAGAGCTCTGCTAAGGCCCAGGGGCAACTTACTTGCAGGGTACAGACACAATCAGTGAACAGTGTGAGGAGGTAAGTGTGCTGGAAAACTAGGTAAAGAGGTTAGCATGTCAGTGTGGGGGCTGGGCTGGGGAGGGCTTCCTGACACAGTAACCTTTAAGCAAAGACCCGGAAGTAAAGGAACAGGAAGTAAAGAGCAAGGTCTGCAGAGCCAGGGACAGTGTAGCAGCAAGAGGTGACGGAAGTGCAGAGGCCAAGGCCGCCGGAGATGGCAGGTTGACTGCAAGGCGAGAACATGGCTGTAGGCCCCGTGGCCCCATGGGAGAAAGGGGCCACGGCTACAATCATGTGGCTCTAGGGCCAACTTCCTCTGGAGGAGTCATGCAGAAGAGCAGCCAGAGCTTGTGCCAGGATGAGATGGGGTCGGCACGGCCGGAGCCGTGTCCACGGAAACTCTGAAGGAAGGGCGGAGCAGTACGGACCAGGAGAAGCGCTCTCACTTCTGATGTCACAGCGTGGGGCCCCACGTGTCCATGCTGCAGTCTGGGGACACTGTGTAGGAAGCAGGTGAGGAAGAAGGGAGGAGGGGCTGGGTCGAAGCAGCTTTCACTTCCGACTGCCTGCTCCGTGCCGGGGAGAGTTGGCCCCGAAATCCTGTGCTACTGATGTGAGGGTCATTTGTGAAAGAGAAGTGGAGGTTCGAGGTTATCCACCCTGTTCTTAGCTTCTCTGCATTATGCTGAAACCCGCCAGCCTCTCCGGTTGGGAGCCTCAGGCTTCCTGTCAGGTGGCACTGGATCAAGCTGTATAGGAACGGGAGCTTTGGGGAGGACCCCAGAATGTGGCCGTTTTCAGTTGCTTTTCCACCTCAGACGTGGGCTGTATCCTGCCCCAGGTGCAGTGTGGATAACATGAGGACCCCACTGACTTGGAGTTTTTTGTGGTAAAATAAACACAAGCCCTCCGGACTGTATACTTCAAACTACAATCAGTGCCGTTATTTCCCAAACTTCTCATCGTGCCAGACAGCAGCTCTGCACCCTCCTCGGGCGTGGGGGAGCTCCTCTTCACTTTCTGCCTCCGTGAATGCCTCTGTTCTAGCCTGTGCAGCTAAGTGGAATCATCCACTATTTATCCTTTCGTGTCTATTTCACATAGCATAACGCCCTTACAGTTCCTCTGTGTTGCCGCAGCACTTATCTAAATCTCATTCATTTTAAGGCGCAGTCTTCTATTGTATGGTTAGATCACACTTTACCTATTTGCTTCTAGGGGCTTTTAAAAATGCTAATGGTGTACTGGTGCCTGAGATCTTTAATTCTGGATATTTACCTAATGGTTTGGGTTTGCAGGTTCTTTCATATGCTTGCAGTCCATGGCCACAGCAGTTACCAGCGCTGGTGTCCTGGGGGCCTCACCTATTCAACCGCTTTCCTTGCCAGACAGGGATGGTATCTGACAGTAGACAGATGGGTGCCCCCGTTGCAGCCAGCACCTATTCTTTCTAGAAAGTCAGGCAGCGTGAGCCTGGGCCTGCAGCCGAGGCAGTAGTGTTGGCAGCTTCTCAACACAGCTGACTTGGACCTTGGTTGGGACCCCAAGATTGCCCTGTGTGTCCTGGGCAGCTCCACAGCCACGCGCATGCTGCTTGCTCCAAGCAGGCAGACAAGGCGGTCCTTCTCTGTCCCCATGCAGGGTGGGTATGACACTGTAACTGGCCTTAAAACTTTGGTGCCTGTGGTAAATGCAGTGACTGTTGGCATGGTGTCTGATGAAGAGCAGCTTATATCCTTCCAGAGGAGGCATCTAGTGCCCCTCCAGGTCGATCAAGTGGCCTGTGGGTGATGGTACCAAAGTAGAGGGCATAGCTTGGAAGTGGCTAAGAACAGACAGAAGCTAATGAGCTAATGAGGGTTTTCAGCTTTGTTCTGAAGACCTCAGGTGGTACTTGGGACAATGGGGAGCACCTCCTTCCCAGGCGAGGCAGCACGGCAGGCCCAGGCCGGGAAAGCCCTCTCTAATGGGCCCAACCAGAAGGAGCAGGGCAGACAACGCCCTAACCCAGCCTAGGGACACGGGAGCTACGGGGCTAGGGTGGGAACTGGGAGGGCAGGCTGCAAGGTCATGAGGCTAGAGCGGCAAAGGGCAGCCCTGAGATGAGAGGGCCTGGGCTGTGAGAGGGGCGGAGGGCAGCAGAAGTGCTGCAGCAGCGGCCTTGGAGAGTTGCTGCGCAGGTGCACCTCATACCTCAGTTTCCCAAACTTCCTTAAGATGTAGCTGGTCCCCCAGGCATACCAGCACCCTGGTTTTAGTCACCACTGCTCCTGTGTCTAGAACGGGACCAGTACACAGTAGTTGCTCAGTTAATGTTGTCAGGCAATTTGTTTTTCTCTTAACCTTCTAGGTTATACTGCCAGAGGAAAATCTCAGCCCATCTTCCAGGGCAGAGGGCTAAGGCAGGGAGGGCCCAGAACAGGGCTTGGACTCAAGGCCACAGGACAAAGGGAAAGTGGAGCAGTGTGGCCTAAAGGTGGCCTGGATGGTGCAGCCTTGCCCAGGTGACCTGCAGCAGCTGAGGGGAGGAATGCCCCTGCACCACATGTCCCCATCCCCCTCCACTCAGGGCCCTGGCTGCTTGATGGGCAGACCAGCCCCGCCCTCAGGCAGCTGAGAGGCAAGTGATTGGTTGGAGTACTAGAGCTGCTGCTCAGTCACCATGGGGACGCTCAGGCGGTGCGCGTGCCCAGTGCTCCACACTGGAGACTAAATCTTCATAATCTGCTGGCTCGGGGAGGGGGTGGGGTCAGCGCAACCCCACCCTAGAGAACAGGGTGGTCCAGGGTATGCTCAGGGTTCCCTTTGCCACCCTCCCACGCCCTTGCTGGGTTTAGCTGCAGAGCCTCCAGGATACCTAAGCCCCATTGGAATCCACGTGGGTGCTCTGCTCACCTCACAGTGAGCCCGGGAGGTCTAGGGTAGCGGCTGCGGCCCAGCTAACGAAGCAGGAGGCTGGGACCTGTAGAAAGAGACGCCTGGAATTTATCTAAAATGTGTATTCCCTCGGAGCTGAAGTTTATCCTCTGGATCCTGCAGTGCTGCACTCTCCACAGCAGGGGGCTCCCGCATCCGGAACGCAGGAAGACCAGTTGAAACCATAGGCGATTGATACAGCCCCCAGACAGCAGTTGGCTTTGCGCTGTCTTGAGGCCTTTTGGCCGGCACAGAGGGCAGATCTGGCTTAGACTCTGTACGGGAAGGCAGGGTGAACGGGGAGCTTGGCAGCGGAGCTGTCAGGCAGAGGAAGGGGAAAATCAAGGGCCCCTCCCTGTGCAGAAGGACATGAAGGTGGAAGAGAGGGGAGGCAGTTTCTGAGCAGGAGGATAAGGCTGGTTCTGCAGCCCAGGGAGTGTCTGAGGACCTGTGGTAGGCTGCCCGAAGTGGAGCTTGCCTGTGGCATTTGTAAGTCTGGAGGTGAAGAGAAACCTCTAGCTCTGCATATGCTGATCACACACACCACTTAGCTCCCACCTCAGCCCAGGTGGTAAGCCTGAGCCTCACTTCCTGTCCCAGAGCATCTGGTATACAGAGCAGAGCACATTTCTGTTTTGCAAGGATAACAGAACAGTGCAGGTACTCTGGGGGAGGAGCTGAGGCCACTACACCCAGCAGGGCCTCTGGGGGACAGTGGCTGAAGGGACAGGGCCTCACACCCAGGGCTCCTGTTCCAGATGACTCCTCCTCCGAGAGCGGCAGCGGCAATGGCTCTTCGACCCTGAACCCATCCACCTCGAGCAGCACACAGGGTGATCCCGCCTTCCCTGAGATGAATGGCAACGGAGCTGCAGCCCCCATGGACTTCACTGCCACCGCTGAGGAGCAGCCCATCAACCTGTGTGAGAAGCTGCCACCGGGCACGGCTCTGGGCACACCGTCCTACCCCTCAGATGGCTGCGGCACCGATGGGCTGCGGAGTCGCGTCAAGTATGGGGTAAAGAGCACCCCTGAGGTGTGTGGGCTGCAGGCTGTGTGCCTCTGGGAGGTTGGGAGGTTGGAGGTCAGGTCATGCACACTGCAGTGGAGCTGGAAGCGAGCTTGTGACCTCAAGCCAGGGCAGTCGTTGTGGTCGCTTCACCACCGTGATCCGCACTAGAACGCAGATGACTGAGGGTGCCTGCCCCAAATAGGTCTCACTTCACTGACAAGTGTTTATCTGTGAAATGGGTCTGATGGTCCCTGCCTTGATGGAAAAGTGGCAGGTAATGTCTCTGTGACTTGTCCCCTTTCCTGGAACACAGTCTGCTGTAAGGACTAGCACGGCAAATGGCACCTTTGTGACAGAAGTATCTGACACCGATGAGCATTTACTCACACCTGTAACTCCTCTACTCAGAATTGGCCTGAAGCAGGGGGAGTGCAGTTGGAAGCCATCCTGGGCTACACAGAGACAGCCAAGCTACCATAAGAAGACCTAAGTAATAAAAAAAGAAAAGCCTTCCAAAGGGCCCAGCCATTAAAGGTGATCTGAATGCAACCCTCCAAGCATTTTCAGATGGTGCAGAAGAGGGGTGTGAGCTTCTTCTCCTCACCAAGCTGATCTATGGGTCTAGGAGTGGGCAAGGTGGGTCCCTGCCAGGAGCCATAATTCCACACCCTATCCTGACAGGTGCCAGCTCTCCTGGGGTGCCTCTTCAACTCTTCCCCTCTGAAGCCACCTGCCTGCTCTCCACACTCTTCTGCCCTGGCCTGTCTATGTTTCACGGTGGCATGGGACACATGCTCAGGACACGGTCTAAAGGGACAGACAGGGTGGGGATGGTGTCACATGTGTAGCACAGCTTGGGGATCAGACTGGAAGTAGGTACAGGGACAGACAGAGCAGCTGCCCCAGGGTGGAAGCAAATTTGCCTCAGTGGAGCCCTCAGCCAACTTCTGCCATGGTCATACCATGGCACAGGGGTGGGCACTGAGGGTTCCGGACAATTTTTTATTCTACTTTGGCCCTGGCAGAGGATTCAGCTAAAGAATCACTTACAGATTTGACTAGTCCAGAGCCAGCTAGTAGCCAGCCCTATGCCCTGTAGATGGTTTGACCCCAGACTGTTATTCTGGAGGGCTGGAATTCTGCCCCTTAAGTCTTTGTGTGGTCATGGCGAGAGGGGCCTGAGGGCCGGAGGCACCAGACACATGTATCTGTTGAGTTTTTCCTCAGGAAAAGCACGAGGTTCTTCTAGGCCAGGCTGTGGCCACATCACTGTGCCTGACCCAACTGTGTTTTCTCCTGGGTCTAACTTACCCACTACATGCCAGTGTCCTTGAGAGAAGAGATGCTGAAGTCAGGGCATGCCACAAACTTTAAAAAGCAAATGACAGCAGCTCAGAGCCCGGCACTGAGGGCAGGAAGCTGTCGCAGAGCTGGATCACAAGAAGCAAGCCAGTAGCTGGGAAGCAGGAGAAAGCAGGAGCCATAGTCCAAGGGAAAACAGGCAGTTGGTGAAAGCTGCGAAAACCCAGAAGCCCAGAGAGACCCTGGCACACAGAGCGTCTGGCTCCTGGGAATCTTTTTTTTTGTGTCCTTCCCATAATATGACCAGCCCTAGAATGGATGCCACCAACCAAAGAAGTGGCTTCCGCCTTTGCCCATAGTATGACAGAGGGAAGGATTTGTGTGGGAGCAGAGTGCGTAAGTCCCTCCCATCCCAAGGTGGGCTACAGCAGGCAGGCGGGCTCTGCTCGCTCCCTTCTTCAACACCTGTTTTCCCAGGCTTCGGAGCAATCCCTTGAGAGATAGGAGATAGGCAGAAGCAGCCTGGCCTGGGAGCTGGGGACTGCACCCTGCTTTGTAGCCCTGCTGCCTTGGCTGGTTCCCTTTCCCAGCCCATCTGCTCCTCCCCATGATAGACTGCACATTTGCTGCTCTGGTGACAGCTCACTTGTCAACTCAAGGCTGCAGTCCCCTGGGGATCCAGGAGGAACCCTGGAAGCCCAAACAGATCCTGGCACACAGGAGAGGCTGGTGGATTGCAGTCTTTTCTGGTATCCTTCCCTCAACATGGCGGGTCTTGCTGTGGGCACTGCCACCAAGAAAGCGGCTCCTACACTTTACCCCTTGCCTCTAAGAGGCAAGGCCCTTGTGTGTCGTTTCAGTCAGGCCTCCAAACAGTAGCCCAGGGGCACTGAGGGCAGACTTGCTGCCCTCTGCTCACAGTGGGAGGTAGGCTTAGCTTGCTGCTGATCTTGCAGCCAGAGCTCTGTGGTGAGGCCCCCCCCCCAGTGAGCTTGCCTCCCTGGTCCCCAAGCTCACCAACCTGATTTGTCTCTGCTTCTTGCCCGGTTTCAGTCGCCCCCCTACAGCTCGGGGAGCTACGACTCCATCAAGACCGAAGTCAGCGGCTGTCCTGAGGACCTGACAGTGGGCCGGGCCCCTGCAGCGGATGACGACGACGATGACCATGATGACCACGAGGACAATGACAAGATGAATGACTCAGAGGGCATGGACCCCGAGCGGCTCAAGGCCTTCAATGTGAGCACCAGGCAGGGCTGGTGGGACACGGATGGGTCTAAGGCAGGGCCAGCTCCCTCTCATGGCCTGTGTCTCCCCAGATGTTTGTGCGGCTGTTCGTGGATGAGAACCTGGACCGCATGGTGCCCATTTCCAAGCAGCCCAAGGAGAAGATCCAGGCCATCATTGAGTCATGCAGCCGGCAATTCCCTGAGTTCCAGGAGCGGGCCCGCAAGCGCATTCGCACATACCTCAAGTCCTGCCGCCGCATGAAGAAGAACGGCATGGAGATGGTGAGCGCCTCCTCCCAGCCACTCCAGACCCCTCACCCCAACTTTCCAGTAGGCCTGTTTCCCAAATGAGGAAACCGGGCTGTGGTCAGGTGCTGGCCTCCTGACCAGGACCTTCCCCAGACCCCAGCACTGTCTCTTCTGCCTGCAGACCAGACCTACCCCTCCCCACCTGACCTCAGCCATGGCGGAGAACATCCTAGCAGCTGCCTGTGAGAGTGAGACGAGAAAGGCGGCTAAGCGGATGCGCCTGGAGATCTACCAGTCCTCGCAGGTGTGTACTCACGCCGGCCACGCGCAAAGGGCTCTCACCCACGGGGTCCTGCCTATACTTGCAGCGGGGCTGGGAGGGCAGCACTGTGGTGGCCAGAGAGGATGGAGAGAGCAGGGTGCCAAGAGAGAGGTGGGGAGTGCTGGAGGAACTTGCCACTCAGGACTGCAGACCTGTGGAAGGAAGGCGGACTCGGGGTGGAAGTGCTCGCCTATAATCCCAGTACTAAAGAGCCTGGCTCGAGGAGATCAGGCCCTTGTCTCTACAAAGTAGAGACAACATAGTATGTCCATAGAGAGATGTAATCAGGGGGGATGCCTGAGGCAAAGTGCCCAGGGAGAAAGAAACAGCAGGATACCCCAGACCAAATCACATCAGTGGGTGCCAGGAAACAGCCTCTTCCTACCTCACGACAGGGACAGTGACCAGGCTTGCTGTCCCCTGGGTTTCCCAGCACTGTCATCCCTCCTTTGCAGGAAGAACCCATTGCCCTGGATAAGCAGCACTCTCGGGACTCCACAGCCATCGCCCATTCCACCTATTCACTGCCAGCCTCTGCCTACTCCCAGGACCCTGTGTATGTCAACGGTGGCCTCAACTACAGCTACCGTGGCTATGGGTCCTTGAGCAGCAACCTGCAGCCCTCTGCTTCCCTCCAGACAGGAAACCACAGTAATGGTAAGTAGGAGTCTGGCCTGGCTTTGTCCAGAGCAGTGTCTAGCTTGGTCTACATAATCGCCCTGGGAAGAGCGAGCGGGGCAATGGCTCAGCTCCCCGTTAGTAGCCAGTCTTTAGATGAGGTCAGGAAAAACCTGGGCTCCCTTTTCATCTCCGGTGGTAATTGCTTTTGCTAGCTACTACAAATGCACCTCTCTGGTTCCACTCCCTGAGAGTCCCCTGTGAATTGGCAGCAAAGCCAGGATCTGGCCCAGCCCTAGCCCCTCCACCCACGGTGCCCCCATTTAAGTATTCTGGATGATGGTTAAACATTGGGTTGGGGCTGGGCGGTGGTGGCACACGCCTGTAATCCCAGCACTCTGGGAGGCAGAGGCAGGCGGATTTCTGAGTTCGAGGCCAGCCTGGTCTACAGAGTGAGTTCCAGGACAGCCAGGGCTATACAGAGAAACCCTATCTCAGAAAAAAACAAAATCCAAAAAAACAAAAAAACAAAAACAAAAACAAAAAAAAACCATTGGGTTGGTTCTTCTGCCCCATACCTAAGCTGGGCAGCTTGACAAGTGCTTCCTAGGAATCTCTGCTGCCCGTGCCACACCAAGGTGGGGAGGACAGATACCTCCTGCGCTCTGGAGCAGATCAGGCATGGAGACCTTCTCTAGAAGTGGCATCAGGAAGAGAAGGGTCAGGGGGCTACTAGGCTTTGGTAGGGGTTGGGCGCTGACAGGCTTTAAGCATAGAAGGGCTGTGACCTGTGCCTGGCTGGCCTCCATTACCCTGGTCTGTCCAACCCTGTGATGAGAATGTTTTCAGGGACAGGGCAGGAGGCGGAGGCAGTGTGCCTCCGTGTTATTCAGGGGCCAAGGAGTGAAGGAAATTGAAGACATCAAGCTGCTGCCTTAAGGGGGCAGAAAGAAGGAAAAGCACTTGCTGGCCGGTGAGCTCTGGGGTTAGGAGACCCCTGACTGACCCTGAGTAGTGAGGGAGAGGGCCGGTTCCTAGTCCTCAGAGAGAGGCCAGGCCATCTCCCCTGGCTCCATCTTGCGTGCTTATTGTGCCCCACAACTGGTAAGGAAGTGCTGGTGTCTGGAAGGTCCCTGCCTGGGCTTAGCCTCTCATCCCTTCTAATGCGTCTTAACCTAAAATAAGAGGCTGTTGGGCCTAATCCCTAGAGCCAGGCCAGCATGGTGCACACCAGGGGTAGAATGGCTGGTCCAGAGCCACCCTCCTTCCAGTCCCTTTGCTAGAGTTAGAGTACCTGACATGGGCTTCAGGGTCAGGCAGGTTAGAATGCTCTGGAACATGAGTACCAGGTGACCATGGAGAAAGGTATGGCCTGGTGCCCAAGGCATGTCCGGGTAGCACATAGTAAGTCTTTACTTGGTACATGCAGCGTGGCTTGTGTTAGGACCACAGCTATGGTGGCTCCCTGGCCTCTCATGAGTGTATGGGTCCCAAAAGACATGCGCAACATCCAGAACAGATCAGGAGGCAGCTGTCTGCCCCAGGAATCCCATCTCTGGACATGCTGGTCCTTGAGATGGGTAGGACTGAGATCCGGCCATTTTCCTCCTTGCTAGGAACAGCCTTTTTCCGTGAGCACTAGTGCTCCAGCAGCTGGGGGAAATAAGCAGGAGCTACTGGGTCACAGAGCCATCCCTCCCACCATCCTGCCCAGTCACAGCCTTTCAGGTGATTGTTTGCTTCTGGGACCCTACAACAGCTCTGCTAATGGCTCATCCTCCCTGCTTTGCTCATGTTGTCACTCGGAGATAGAAACGAACTCAGGTAAAATCAGACCCCGCCCCTCTGCCTGGGGTGCTAGGCAGCTTGTGCCCACTAGGGGACACTAGCAACCAGCCCAGCTGTAATGGAGCCTGTGCAGAGATGGCCCCAGATCAGATCAGGGACTGGAGGGATGGTAAGCTCTCTAAGCAGCAGTGAACAGTGGAGCTGAGATTTGGGGACAGAGGGAAAGAAAGAAACCTGGGGCCACCTCTGACAGTGGTAGGTGACCTGTTACCCCCAGGCATTGCTTAAATCAAAAGCAACCAGAGAAAATCAAACCTATTTCATCCCCTCTGAGTCTTGCAATTGGGATATCTAGAAGCTAGTGGACGCTACTCGCATGGAAGCCACTCACCTGCTGGGTTTTTTGTCATATACATTTCTTCTTCCTTCCATATTTGATTGCAACAGACTTAATTGTTCTGTATCTTAGTTCCAAGAACATTGTGATTGATTGATTGATTGATTTTGGTTTTTCAAGACAGGGTTTCTCTGTATAGCCCTGGCTATCCTGGAACTAACTCTATAGACCAGACTGGCCTTGAACTCAGAAATCTGCCTGCTTCTGCCTCCCAAGTGCTGGGATTAAAGGCATGCGCCACCACTGCCCGGCTGTTATTTTTTTGGTGCTAGAAATTGAACCCAGGGCGAGTACTTTACCCACTGAGCTATACCCCCAGCCCCAAGGAAACTTTTTAGCAAATTACCTACATCCTCTGGTCAGAGGGGAAAAATAACTGTGTTTACAAACTGTCCAGTCAGGAGCTAGAGAGATGGCTCAGCAGTTTTAAGAGCACTGGATGCTCTTACACAAGACCTGGGTGTAATTCCTAGCACCTACATAGCAGCTCACAACTGTCTGTAACTCCAGTTCCAGGAGATCTGATGCCCTCACACAGGCATACATGCAAACACCAATGTATATCAAAAAAATTAAAAACCAACAACAAACTGTACAATCACAGAGGCCAACTTCTTTTCCCAATAAGGAGCTATGCTGAGTTTCTTTAGCAACAGTTGTTTCCACAATTTATCCTTAGATGTTACTTCTAGTGTAGGTGTCTCCAAAGACAAGGTTTTGTCCATCTCTAATACATCTGTGCAAGTGCACCATGAACAAGCCTGGCCATCAGCCCACAGGGAAGTAACCTGGAACAATATATACTCCCGTAGATAGCTTCCAGGTTGAAGGATGTGGGTGGGGACTCAGAAGAAAAAAGGGCAACAGCCAGGAAAATAAACTCTCTACTGCGGCAGGGGGTCCACGGACATGGCCTCTCAGTCCCAGCTCTCTTCATTGCTTGTTTTCTGGATAAATACAAGGCCTTTCAAGCTCCAGTTACTTCCATGTCTAGTGGGAGTCTAGTTTAAATTCCCTAAGGCCTGCTGAGCCGCATCTCCTGGTAGGCTTTGCAGCTAGTTCTCCAGAAGGCTACAAAGTTTGTCTGCTGGGCTGTCTGTGCTTCCCCACGCTTTATGGAAGCTCCTGTTCCCAAGAGGCGGCTCCTTGCTTTCCTTTGGCATCGGAAGCGCAGAGAAGTTCAGAAATTGCCCATGAGACGGCAGAGAAAGACCTGCTGAATTCCAGTGCAGGCCGCCTACTCTATGGAGCTCCTAATGGGCAGAGGCAGCTTGTATCCCAGGTTTTAAGAGCTTGGGTTTTGGTTTTTTTTTTTCCTCCATAGTGAGCCAGTAGAGGACAGCAGACGTTTCTGTCCTCTTCCGTGCCCTTCTGTTCCAGGAGCATCGGCCTCCTCACTTGGCACAGAGAAACTCCTCAGAGGAAAAAGAGCTGAGGTGCTGAGGCAAAGCAAGCCTTGGCTGTCTTCCATCCACAAGCACCATGAACCCTCTAGGGGCAGGGTGCTCACTAGGGTGGCAGCCTCCCCTTTCAGCCTTCTTCTGGAGAAAAGGCACACCCACCCTGCTGCCCTCCAAACTGTGCCTGTAGCACAGTCCCTTTCTGGGACTGTTATTCCTGTTCCAACCTTGACTTCCTCCTGGAGAGTGGCAGGGCTCAGGAGTTAATGGGAGACATTTCAGCATCTCAAGCTGCCTCTTCCTAACCTGGAGCCAGAGCTGGGATGTCTGTCTGTCTAGTGGGAGTCCTCAGAGAGTAGTGAAAGGCACAGGTAGAGGCAGGTTAGACCCTTGCTGTGCCTGATCCCAAAGCCTATGTTCTTGCCACTCACTCCATTGTTTGTAGGTGACTTTGGTTAGCGCTCTCCAGTTCCCTTTTCCTGTCATATGGTTGACAATTAAGCTTGCCCTAGAACCCTTGTCCTGTCAAATCCCCATTCTAAATCCTGGGAATTCAGCTGTTGGAGAAACAGACCAGGCTTCTAATTCTATGCCCAGATGCAGACAGGGGTGTCAGCTTCCTCTAAACCTTAGACTCTAAATCATCTTTCCCTCTCTACAGGGCCCACAGACCTCAGCATGAAAGGCGGGGCCTCTACCCCCACTCCTCCCACGCCTACCCCTTCCAGCACCAGCACCAGCAGGACCATGCCCACAGCCCAGCTCAGCCCCACGGAGATCAGCGCGGTGCGACAGCTCATCGCAGGCTATCGAGAGTCTGCAGCCTTCCTGCTGCGGTCCGCAGATGAACTGGAAAACCTCATTTTACAGCAGAACTGACCCCGCTGGCCCTCAGAGTGCACGATGCCAGGGAAGGAGGCTGTCCCAGCCTGGACCCAGCTCCCTGCCTCACCAGTTGGTACACTGTTTCCTGAAAGAGGTGGGATCCAAAAGAGCTGTCTCTAGCTGCACTCCTAGCATCTGAGACTTTGGGCACAAGGACACTTTTTTTTTTTTTAATTTCACCACATGGGTGCTCTGACCTGCTTGGAAAGAGGCCAGCGGGGCAGCTCTAAAAGGGTTGAGGCTACCCTGAAAAGGCACGGGGGCTGCAGCTCTATTTAGAATCACCTTTGTGGACCCTGATGTTAGAACTCCCCTCCCCCCCAATAATTACCTTTCAAGTCTTAGGTGAGCAGAATTGCATATTTATTGAGAAGAGCAAAAGTGGACCCTTTCTCTCCCCTTAGTAATTTATTTTTCTGAAATGGATTCTTTTGTGTTTGTACAGATTGCCAGTCTGTGTCTGTGTAATCAGAAGGATGTAGCCCTGTACCTAACATTCCCTATCACTACACTATGTGAGCTGGAGGCCAGCAGAGTTGGGGTCCAGCTCACTGTCCTGAGTGCCCAGCATACCCTTGGGAAGGCCACCACACTCCACTAGGCTGTCTTGTTGCAGATCCCAGTGCTGCCACAGGGACACTGCCAAACAGAGGGACCTCACCCACACTCCCTACAAACAAAAGCAGCCACACATCCGACAGAGTCCCAGTCACATGGTCACCTGTACTCTACCTCACACTCCAGCGTGGGCTTTTCCAGGATGTGCTCCAAGTATGTTCTGAATGGCTGTCTCCCCAACTCCCACACACTGTATCTCTCTGCTGGGAGGTAAATCAGAGCCCAGCAGGGCTTGGCCCGTAAACCCAGCAGCTTGCCCTTGCCTGGGCTCTTGGAGACGCTTGACAGGATGGTGTCTGGAGCTGGTGAAGGACCCAGGTCTCATCAACACAGGCCCCACCCAGCCCCCAGACAACCTGCTTGAGGGACCACTTCTCTTGGTCAAGCATCTGTGTGCCCAAGGGTGAATTACGGTTTCCACTCCTCACCTCACGATGGGAGTAAAGGGATCAGTTCGTCGGTGGAAGTGGAGAACTACTTGCATTCTCCTAGGATCAAACTTTCTTCTGGAAAGGCCTATCCTGTAAGAAACCTAGTCCCTGGAGTGTGACGAGACAAGAAAACGCTGACCTGGTTTCCTTCCTCCCTGACAGGCACTTCCTCTTGCTCTGTGCAATACCTACCAGTGCTGCTAAAACCAGGGATTCACCCAGACCTCAGCAGGCCAGGGGGCCTCTCCCTCCACACTCCGTAGCCATGACAGCAGCACTCTGCTGCCTGCCCCTGCCCAGAGCTGGCAGAAGCCCTGTTGCCTTTCTTCCCTCAGAGCAAAGAGGCCTCAAGGGAGCCAGGGCTGAGTGGACACTAAGATAACCACAAAGAGCAAGTGCCCCTTCCCAAACTGGTTTATGGCAGGGACTGCTTGTGGCAGCCTGACAGACTACCCTTCAAATGGGTAGGCAGGCAGTGCCAGTGCAGATATCCTACCTGTTCAGATTCAGGGCTGTAAGGCAGGGCTCCCACCCTGCTCACTTCCACACTGGGGATAAATGTGGTCTCTCCCATGGCCTACAATGCCTACCCAGCCACACCACCTCTGCCTTCATGTGCCCGCTCACCAGGCCTCTGGACCGGGCCAGGACACCTGAGCCCCTTCGTACAGCACAAACTCCAGTGCCCAGGCCTCCCCACAGCTGGCCAAACATGTGCCCAGTTCCCCACCTGCTCAGTAGGACTCCTGGATGTTTGAATTTGTGTAAATATTTATTTTTGTGTGTGAATACTACAAAGTAATCAGTAGATCTTTTGCAAAATGTTACCCCAGGCAGTTTGTGAAAATGTTGAAAATTGGCAGAGACAATCGCCGCCCTAGAATTTCTGTTATAAATTGCTTACCACATTGTGTCTGCTCGCAGAGGCAGTACCCAAACTAGACACAAATGGCTTGCGTTTTTGGAAGAAGACAGGAGGGAAGAGACTAGGCAGGGGCTCCTCCCTCTACCCCACAGGACACATCCGTAAGAACGAACATACTCTATAGCTGAGTGGTGTTTTCTAACGGTCTTGACCAGCCACTAGCAGCCTGCTTCCGGAGTGTGGTGTGAGCATACCATGTATTTTGCTTTCGAAAGAAATAGGACCAATGCCAGTGCTGATGGTTCCCAGAGGGGCTGCAGGACAGCGGATGCTGGCATGTTGACCTGGGCTACTTCCCAGAGAAGTGGTCCCTGAAGCCTCCGAGCAGCCATACCAGGAGAGTTTAGTGTGGACACAGGATTCCATTACCTATTCAGTCAGGGAACTTGTTCTGTTTTCCTTTTGTTTTAAAAGATGCAGCTTCGAGCCTCCCTCCTTGACTGTGGCCTGCCTTTTCCCAGGAGGAGCTTCCCAAAGCCTTGTCCTACAGCCACTTCAGTGTGATGGAAGCCTCAGGCACACAGCAATCTTTGGTGTCTCAAGTCACAATGGACATGCCAGTGCAGAGTCCTTGCAGGGCAGATCCCTGAAGGTTTATCAAGAGAAGTGGTGGGCGATCTGTTAGACCACTGATAGTGTACATGACCCATCTGAAAGGATTTTTGTCTCTCACCACTCAACAAATGGACAGTTTATTCCCAAGGACGGTGTTGGGGAGGGGCAGGCAGGGCCAGGAGGGTCTTAAGAGGACTTTGAACAGGTGGAACCCATCTGTCCCTCCCTATTACTCAAGGGCCACAAATGACTCCACAGGTGGTTATAGGATTAACTACCAGTTCATTCTCAAAATGCTGCTTTGAACTCAGAGGGTTGATACTTTTAATTTGTAATTTTTTGTAAAACTTTTTACAAGATAGTAAAGTATTTCACCAGAATACCAGTTTCAATCCGTCCGTGGTCTGATTTTTATATAATTTAGTGGTGCTTTAGAGACTTTGTTTTGTTGTTTCTGAGCGCAACAGCTCAATCCTCTCTTGCCTGTATCTACCTAAGACCAATGTGAACCTTTGTATTTTGCTCCTAATTTTGGACTCAGTGGAAGTGTACTGTTTACATGTACAGATGCCCCATCCCTGTGTTTTCTGCAAGACGCGCGCTCGAGGAGGAAGATTGCACCTCACTAGCTCATCTGCTTAGCAAAGCCACAAAACAAAACCTCTCACTTTGTACCCATTTCCACCTAAAAACAAAAACCTTCACCACCTGGAACTCAGATTTGCCAACCCATTCTGCCGGGTAGATGCCCAGTGCCTCTATCATGTGTAAGATCCCTTAGGAATGAAGGCAGCACCCCCTGCCAGCTGGGCGGGGGCAGCACACAGAGGAGACATGAATGCAGGACTTTACTGTCCAGCTCTGGGAGGAAGTTCTTCTCTGGAGAGGAGGCAAATCGAAGGTCAGTCAAGAGAACTCATGGGCCTTCAGGAGCAAGCCGGGCAGGATTTAGGGACAACACAAGAGGCCATCAATCTGCTGGCATTAGTGAGACACACTTTGGAAGAACATGAGTTCCGTGTAAGGTGAGACTGTGACTTTGAGTGCAGATGACACAAGCACTTCAGGGGAGGGTCAGGGGCTCCAGACAGTAAGCATAAGGCACTTACCGCAAGCAGTGGATGGCACCAACTTTTAAAGGTGACTTTATTAATCAATGGTTTCACCGCTAAATTATATTTTTACAGATATGCACCTATGCAACTTAATGTGGCTCTTCTAAGCAGGTGAGGACCTCCTCCTCAATGCTCTATAAAGTGTTTGTGTTCTGTACAGTGAGTTTCCCGGTAAACGTGGCTTACTACTTTAATTCTTAGGATGTGTCTTTCTACGTGATGCAGCTACTAAGTTCTGTTTTGTTTGTGGAATGACTAGCACAGGCCGACGCCCTCTTTCCCTCACTTACCAGAAGACCAATGAGCTGTTAATGAGCGGTTATCTCCATGGTATTACTGCTAAATGCACTGATGTCATAAGTATGTGGAACCCTTTTCCTTTTGAGACTGTATATCATATACCAGACTGAATCTACTTAATAAACACTGAACAACAAACTTAACACCGAGCTTCGACTGTGTCCCACCAGCTGCAGGAGCAGCGCTGCCACCCAGTCTTGGTCCTTCTAAGTAGTTTGGAAATATCTTCCCACGAATAGAGTTCACCTTTTCCTAGCCAATAACTGGTTCATAGACATCCTCAATAGGTTTTCTCAGACAAATAAGTCTGCAATTTCTTTTTGGCACCTAGCATGTTAGAAAGGGAGGAGAAAGCACTCTAGGGTGCCCATCAGGTGTCGCGTACTGGTAGCAGGTCTCCTGTGAAGCAATCAAGTTTCAGCCACCTCATAATCCGCCACAGACTGTGCCACAGAGGTGTACTGTGTGTCACATAATGCCTAAGTTCAGTCATCAACCAAGCAAGAATTGGACTGTAGCTGTGTGACAATGAAACCTGTGCCCTATCCTGTTGGCCTGGTGGCCGGCCAACTGACCAAATCTAAGCTTCAACGAAAACTCCTGGTTCTAAACATTCAGTAACGGACATCTAAGTCTAGGCAAAACTTGAGTTCTACCTTGAAAGAAAACAAAAGGCCACTTCCCCTAGCACTGATTTGCATAGTTTTCATCCTACCCACTGGTCATTTGGCCATTTAGGTTAAAGTTTTAGGAAATGTTACAGGAAAATGGCTGGGAATAAGCTTGAAAAAAAATTGAATTCAAACAATATATATGCAGATACTTAAAAATACCAGGATTTTTTGCTTTTTTTTTTTTTTTTTTTTCCTTTGAGACAAGAGTTTCTCTGTGTCGCCCTGGCTGTCGTGGAACTCACTCTGTAGACCAAGCAGGCCTTGAACTCAGAAATCCACCTGCCTCTGCCTCCCAAGTGCTGGGACTAAAGACATGCACCATTACCACCCCGCTTTTTGTTTTTTTTAAAGACAGGGTCTCTACACAGCCCTGGCTGTCCTGGAACTTAGGAAGATGAGGCTGGACTCAGACTTAAAGAGATCTGCCTGCCTCTGCCTCCTGAGTGCTGAGATTCAAGCTGATAATCCACCATGCCTGGTTACATTATCAGTTATTATAACCTCAAACAAAAATTCTATAAAATAGCCAAATGCTCAAATTAAAGGCTGAGAATAAGCCATCTGCAGCCCTCACTGTGCACCGAGCTGAACATAATGGGATTAGGTATGGCACCTATACATACCTCTGAGAGGTAATGGGGGTCAAAGGCAGGCAAGTCCTCAGTAATGCCAAGATGCCAAAACTATTGCTGAGATTCACTAAGGGGCCACAACAACCCCACAACATTCACAGAATAGGATCCTGTGGAGCCTAGCAGCCTTTCAAGCCATCAGAAAACACTCACCTCTTCAGTGAGGCTGCTACTGAACACTGGGACCCCAGGGAACCGGGCTGGAGGACAGAATACTGGATTGTTCCTCTTGCTTAAGGTGATGCTTTCAGACCATTGCTGTTAACAGTTGACACAAGACACCATCAACTGGGAAATGTCATCTTAAAGCACTGACAAGTTCACTCAATCCTGGCAAATCTCCCCTTTAATAGGGAAAACACATCTCTCTTTTAAATCATTTGAAACACCCTAGAGGCATGAGATGTGACTCACTGAAGGGCTAGCTTAGCATGCTCAAAGCCTTGGATTGAATCCCCAGTACTACATAAAAACCAGGTGCAGTACTTCATGCCTAGCACCTGGGAAGTAGAGGCAGGATCAACCCTGTCCAAAACAAAACAAAAAAACCACTAGGCAGGGAATGCCTTTAATTGCAGCACTCAGAAGACAAAGGAATCTGAGTTCCCTGCTAGCCTGATCTACATAGTGAATTCCTAGTCATACAGAGGGTCTTTATTTGAGACCCTAACTTAAATGCTCCCCTCCCCCCCAAAACCCATCACCACCTCTAAACCAATAGTATCAACAATCTAAACCAATCTTTGCAAAGACCTATCTCCTGCCATCTTTTTTATGAATTCAGATTGTTAGGCTTACCTTCTAGGATCTATTAATGGAGCCCTTGGTTCTGACAGCTTGTGTCCGTCCTGACAGTATGCAGCAGATGCACTTCTTTGGAGTGCTTTGGAATGGTGAATACCCACCTACTGTGGCAAGGCAGCACCAGGGAATACTGTGCCAGGCTTTTAAATTGATGTAATGTACCCCAATTTGGGGTACAAGTAGCAATCTCTAGGCCACAAAGCCCCACCTTCTCTATTGCTTACAATAGCACCCTAACCTGAGGGAAACTGATATTGCCAATGTGTACACAGGCCCCACCCCTTCCAAACAAGGTCCTATTTCATCAAGAACATGTTTGATGTCAAAGTGACCTTGTGCTTCCCTTGTTCCTTCCTTATTGGTCTTGTAAT
Organism: Apodemus sylvaticus; assembly: GCF_947179515.1. Lineage (NCBI taxonomy): Eukaryota > Metazoa > Chordata > Mammalia > Rodentia > Muridae > Apodemus > Apodemus sylvaticus. The sequence goes on along the minus strand of NC_067476.1, from coordinate 138,835,190 downwards.
CTTAGCACTGCACTCAGTAGCTGTAGAGTGGGCTGAAAACCAAGTGTCACTGATGGCCTGCCTGGCACCTCCACTTCAGCACAGGCCTGCATCCTGACCTCCCTCCTGGGCAAGGGTGACACAAGGCAGCAGCTACTCCCCAGTTAAAGTCTTAAGTCTGTGGAGCTGTTAATCCTGGCCTAGCTGAAGTACCTCTCAGGTGGCAAATGTACCAGTCACTCCATGTCAATGCAACTAGCACCCATTTGGACAAGACAGGGGCAGGCAGTGTCTAAGCCAAGAGTGGCACAAGATGTGGCCTGTACTCTAGCCACTGACTCATTCTGAACTTATAAACAATTCATGTGGCAAGATGCTGTCCCTGGCCAAGGCTCTAAGCTTAGGAAGACATGCTGACAGTTTGATGTGGGAACATGGGGGAAATTCTAGAAACCTTCCCCAGCAGGAGCCTGTATCGTCCAACACAAATACTCAACAGTAGCCCTTCAAAACTTCTTGCTCAAGTGCCCATAAGCCTTCTCCCACGTACAGGTGCTGTGCTCAGGTTCATCCATCACATCCATCCTGCTCAGTCATGTTTGAATGCAACCGTGAAACCGTGCACTTAAGCACTCAAGTAGCCGTCCCTGAAACATTACGCACCCATTCAGGCTTGTTCAAACAATAGTGACCCTGAAACTGCCTCACACTATGAACAAGGCCAGAACTAGTCACTACCAGGAGGTCGCCACCTCTGTGGATGAGTTCCTGGAAGGAGAAAACTTGACCGTTACAGTTCCCATCACTCCCATTAGCTTTCTGGCTCTACTACACCCAGTGGTAACATCCCCCAAAACAAGAGTCCAAAGACCAGTGGAGCTGCCCACTCACTGCATACAGGAGCCCCAGTCAAGAGGAGCGGTCTGGCTCTGCACTTAACCCCACCTCCCCATACCCACAGGCAGCCACAGAGGACAAGGAGACAAGTGCAGGTTGTACAGGTTTATTTTTCCAATACCAATGAGACATACAAGAGCAGCGCTTTTCTGAGCAGCCCCATGGATCAGACCACTGTCAAGTTTCACTTCTGAGACCTCAGAGGTCTCAGAAGAGGACTGGACATGCTTGGCTCCTGCTCCTGGTCTTTGGTAAAGAGACTTCTGAGCACACAACATGGATTGGCCAACACTGAATTCACTGCCGGCTCCTCACTCATACCTGATGGATTCCCAACCCCTCCCCACCAAAAAGACACAACCTCAGATGAAATGCGGAAGAGGCAGCCTGCAAAGAAAATGAGACTTGCTCAAGGCACACAAATTTTTATACTTCACACAGAAACACTCACACAGGAAGACAGACCTAAATTAAAAGAGGGCTCCCAACCTTCAAGTAAAGATACAGAAACAGGGCAGGAACTGGGATGAGGTCAGACAAATACAAAGGGTGTCTACTTGATGGAACCAAGTTTGGAGAGAGGCAGGCAGCAGGCATGGCTTTGTTCCCCTGAAACCTACTATCAAAAGTAAGTAGAAAGGAGCCTAGTGATCCCCAATATTGCTTTGACAGGTGATGACCCTGGAGCCAGATCCAGAAGCCTGTCTGGGGGTCATCCAAGGAACTCACCCATGAATCCAGAAGCACTTAACACTGGCGATGACCATCTGTCATCTATGGCAGCAGCGCAGCCACTCAAGGCTGGAAGAGGGTACAAGAAACAAGACATGTTTGCTCAACAGCATGTGAGCAGCTGTCTGTGGCGCGCAGACTGTAGTAGATTCCCTGGTGACAGGTGACAAGGCACAGGGCCAACCATCGGTCATAAGTCAGTAACTTCCTTCTCACATCAGGTGGCATAGCACTCGGAGGTTTTGACAATTGGTGCACAAAAGTAAACGACACCATTTCAATCAAGGGTGCTGAAGACGTAAAATAAGGAAGAGACGTTCATGTTCTCTGTATAATACATCCATTTACAGAATTGGCCAATACTGTGTACAACATATAAATACAGGATAAAATGTTAGAGGTGCATAGAGCATACTTACAGAAGCAAAAAAAGTTCACTTTATACATCCAAGAATAGTTAAAATATAAAAATAAGAAACAGACTGCTTGGAAATGTAAAATGACTTTCACATATACAGGTGCACAGGTGTCCACTCCCACACTCAAATGTGACGGGTGGGTGGCAAGCAGGAGTCACCTGCAAACATCTGTACAGCTGACTCTCAAGGTCTACAGATGGTATTTCCAGAGCAGACAGCCCTATTTCCAGACCCCATTGTCCAAGAAGGGCTATTCAAGCTTCCAAGACAATCTGTGGATCCATGGGTTACAGATTAAAGTTCCAAACTGGGTGAAGCACCAGAACCAAAGGTCAACTTGGCCCCATCAACTGGCAAATGACAGAAATATGACATCAAGGTCAGCAGGGGTTTGATCCCCTGGTGGGCAAAGACAGAAGTTACTTTAACCCTGTGTGGCTTCCGTAACCATCAACTCCCAAGCTACACAGCAGAAGATGGCAGGGAGGGGCAGTGGAAGACTGACATTCCTGCTCAGTTCAGGCAGGTGAGTTCCATCCATGGAGAACCCAACCTTCCTGCTTCAATTTCAAGTCCATTTGGGTGTCAGGCAGGTTGCCCTGCCACACTATACTGCCTGACTACAAGAGGGTTTAGGCTGGATGGTCTTGGGCAACCATAGTGTCCCCATCTCCCTGAAAACCCTTCCAGCAAGGCTAGAACGGTGTCAAGTGACAGAGGGCTTCAGCACTATAAATTTCATGGGGAGGCAAGATTTATCTTGTCTAGCGATAGTTCATTATATCAGTGATATTTTGTATACAGATTTAAGATCAACCATTATTAAAATACACACACTAAATGTACAACGTTTCCAATGGCCATAATTTATTATCTCACCACAAGGCACAATACACAGAGCTTTGAAGGACCGATGCAGTCATCATGGCAGAACGCCCCGCAGCCTTGGCACATGATCATGGCTTTCAGGCTGCATGCACACTGGAGAGAGATGCTTTCTACTGCAGTGCTGTCAGTGAACATTTGTAGGGACAGTGATGCAGTATGGCCTGTACCAAAGCTGGCTTTGTGGCTCAGCTGCACCACACCACCAGCAAGGCCTTTGGGAAAGGCGGCAGAGCTGGAGGAGTAATTAAAGCTGGTGGGACTCAGCTGGAGTTTAGAGAACTTCCCATACAAAGCCTGCTTGATGTTGAGTTGGGAGGGGATGGAAGAAGGCTCCAGGGGTTGACTGAACCCTTTCCCTGGCTCTCTGGGTAATTTCCAGAAAGGAAGGTCCACAACAAAAGGCATCCCTTGCAAGTGACCCACTAGTTCCAGAGAACTGTACCCTGCAGCTTTTCTGTTCTCTGCATCTGCCTTGATGGGATCCCTCAAAAACGTCTGCTCTGTCTTGATGTTGCCAGCAGAGACAGGTGGTGGTTTGGGCGTCCTGCTTTCCTTTGTAGTCTGCACACCACCAGACACAGAGTTTTTGCTTGGTTCTATCTTCCTACTGGGAAACATCGGAGGGATCTCAGCAGGTAGTGGTGTCTGCTCTTCAGACCTGGGGCACTGCAGGGTGGCAACTGTATTCCTGGGATCAAATAGTTTCTTCTCGTGACCACCAGCATTGTTCTCATCATTCAGGGTCCCATCTGTCTGCTCAGATCCAAAGGAGAGGCTCACATCTGTAGAGAAGCATGGCACTTTGGAGGTAGAGTGATCTCCTGGACGTTGGCCCGGGGCAGCACCTAGGTCACTGCCTTGAGACAGGGAATGGGTTTCTTTCTGCTCTTCACAAAGGAAGGAAGAGAGATGCTCTTTGGAATCTATTTCTTCCAGGTTCCCAGAGGAAGGTGTCAGTTCTGTTACTGGATGCTGGGAGTCTACACTTGGAACCATCTTGGCAATCTTTTGGGACATTCTAGGAGCCTTGGAGGCCTTTGCCCTGACAAGACCAGCACTTGCTCCATAGCTCTGAGCCAGAATAGACTCTTTCAATGTTTGTGCAGAACCAAGGTTGCTTCTGGCAACGAGGTGATTGTCTTCCCCTGTACCTTGTGGAGTGCCTCTATCTTGCCTCTGTTCTCTAAGTGGCAGCTGTGGGGATTCTGGTTGGCTGCTTCTGTGACCTGGAGGAAGAACCTTCTCCAGGGGCAAATTACCATGCAGCAGGTGCATCACAAGTGGGTTGGTAACCTCCACTGAAGAACCAGGCCTCGGTGGGCACACAGACCTGGGTTGGCACTCGACACTGGACAGCAGCAGGGCGTCTGGGATCTTGTGAGGGGCTGGACATACTCTAGACACCCAGCTCTGAGAAGCAGTCACCCCCCCTGTCCTTGTAAGCACACTTAGGTCACCACTCGACTTGGGCAGAGAGGCGGATGGATCCCAGTGCTGCTTGTCACGCCCACCTAACAACTCCTTGACCACTGTGACTTCCCTTGCATCACCTTCACTGCTGTCCTCAGAGAAGTGGCCCTCAGAGTCAGAGGCTGTATCTGTGGATTCACCGTGAGGACTCGGTACTTCACAGATGCCATTCATTTCCAGTCTTTCAAGGTCTGCCTCTTCACTGTCACTGCCAGTGCTGCCCATGGCTCCTGGAGGAGGTGCTGTCCAGTGTGAAACACGGCTCTCAGAGCTGGGCACACTTTCTGCGGCTGCCAAGTTCCCAGGCATGGCAGCAATGAGGGGGACAGCTCTCTCCCACTCTTTTTCATCCTGGGGCTCCAGACATGGTATGTTTTCTCTGGATTCTGGATCAGACTCTTTTATTACCTCATAATTTGACAGAATGGGCACCCAGGAGGTAGGACTGCCAGATGCAAAAGCCTCAGTCAAAGTTTCTTGTCTACTACCTTCCCGTATGAGTGGGCCTGTGGCACCAAGCCCTAATTCATCATCAGCAGGCCTATCCTGTAGGTAGTTAGCTAATGACAATTTGGATATAAAAGCAGGTGTCATATTTACAGGCTCCTTCATATTATCAAAGGCCTGGTCATTTCCTCCTGCTAAGACATCTTCCAATGGAGACCATCCAGAACTCTCTGAGGGCACAGCAGGTTCTTCATCTTCACTACCCCTCTCCCGGGAAGTAGAACCAGGCTTAGACTCAGTTCTAGCATCTAGAGGCAGCTTAGGTGGTTCTGCTAACATCTCAGCCACTGGAGTTTGGGAGGACAGAGGGGGCAAAGCCTGACACGGCTGGTCTCCAGTGGGAGCAACAGGGGGCTGAGAGGCATCTTCCAGCCCACGTGTGAGCACGCCTGGGACCCTCTTCAACAGGCAGCTCTCTTCCTTTCTGAGAGAAGCGGAGTCATCTCTTCTGGCTCTGGGCATGGCAGCTTCAGCCGGAGTGTGCTCTCCATTCAGAGGACAAGGCGGCAATAGTTGTGTTCGCTGTAGATCTGTCGTACTCTCTCCAGAGGTGCTTGGAGCTCCCCTGGCCTCAGAGTGGCCACAGGCCGCACTACCATCACTACTGCTGCCGTCTCTGCCACCTCCCTCATCGATGGCCCCACTGCCACCTCCACCCGGGCCACCCCCCCCTCCGATGGCAGTGGTGGCCGCCTCTCGATTGCAGTGGTAGCCTCTCGCCCCTCGGGCCTGCAAAGCACGGGCTTTAATGTCTGCGAGGGTCCTGGCACCAGTCCAACCCCGGCAGGAGGACTCCGTGATGGGGACGATCCGGGGGCATATCTGGTAAGTGGGCCGACCTTTAGCCACCCAGGGTGGTTTGATACGTGAAAGTTGAATCTGCCAGAAAAGCATAAATAAAAATTTTAACAGGTGACCTGACTTAGGAACTACAAAGTAAAACTGAAATATAGTTATCTTAAAGGTAATGGCCTAAACAACTCATTTTCTTAACAATCAATTATAGTAAAATGACTACCCAGGATATCAAGAGTCATTTTATGCTGCATGAAAATCTCCCTGCTTTTTTCTATTTCGTTTTTAGATTCATTCATTGTGTATTTGCATGCACACATGCTACAACATGTGTGGATGTCAGAGACCAACTTGTGGGACAGTTCTCTCTGCTCATCAAGTGAGTCCCATTAGATTTGGCAGCAAGCTCCTTTATCCACTGACACAAGGTTTTACATTGTTAACTCAAGCTGGCTTTGAACTGATGGCAATCTTCCTATGGCCTTAGGCCCCCAAGTGCTGGGACTGTATAGATAGGCCACCAAATTTACCTTTCAAATTTAATTCCTAATTGGATCTTGTGGGTCATGAAACAAATAATGTAACACTTAATAAAAAAGTAAAACCCGCTGGGCGGTGGTGGCGCATGCCTGTAATCCCAGCACTCTGGAAGGCAGAGGCAGGCGGATTTCTGAGTTCGAGGCCAGCCTGGTCTACAGAGTGAGTTCCAGGACAGCCAGGGCTACACAGAGAAACCCTGTCTCGAAAAAACCAAAAAACCAAACCAAACCAAACCAAACCAAACCAAACAAAAAACCCTGGATTTTGACCTTAAGATAATTTTAACAAAAAAAGTGACTTGTCTGCTGGGTGGTGGCAGTGCACACCTTTAGTACCAGCTCTCGGGAGGCAGAGACAGGTAGCTCTCTTGTGTTCAAGGACAGCCTGGTCTACAGAAAGAGTTCTAAGACAGCCAGGGATACTTGGAAATACCTGTCTCAGACAAAATTAATCTGAAAAACAAAACAAAAAGAGGAGGAGGAAGGAGGAGTGTATTTTCCTAAGTCATTCAAGAAAAGCTTTCTTATAGAAAGTTTTATACCCCATGTAATTCATGTCGGGGCCAAAAAGCGCCTGCCCAAAAGCTCCTCAGAAAGAAATCTGACACCTGAGACAGTAAGTACCAAGTCTCTTACCCGGATGGGCGGGACTTTTGGCTCCTCTTTAGTGGGCTGTGGCTTTTCGGTGTGAACACTTTCAATTGTGTTACGAAAGGACTGACGGTCTTCAAGCCGGGGCTTCTTTTCGGGAAAGGACGCAGAGGCTTCCTGCTCAAAGGATTTCCTCTTCTGATCCTTTGTCTCTTGATCCACAGTATCCTGAGGTAAGGTAGGGATTCTGTCTGGAGATGCAGAGGCACATGCCAAGCTGTCCGTTTCTGTTTGGATCTGGGAAGCCACAGGTTCACTGGGACACTTGGGACCTTCCTGTCCAGATGCTGCAGCAGACATATCTGGCCCAGGGGGACTGTTCACACCCGCTGAGTCGATCTTAGCTTCTTTAGAGAATGAGACCTCTGGAGCAGCGTCTGCATCCTCAGCAACCCCTGCTTGTTCTGGCTCCTGTTTTTTGTACAGATTCCTTCTGGATCTGGTTCGGAGATCTGGCCGAGAACGTTTCTTAAAATGTCCATCCCGCTGACGGGTGTTGGGGCCACGCTGTGGCCGCACTGACTCTCCAGACACACACAAACCACTCTTGATTTTGGCCTCCTCCTGGTCCTCTTTCTGCTGCAGTGATTCTTCTTTGGTCAAACCCAATCTGCAAATCAAACTCACATCAACTACAGGCCAGAAAGTATGTATCTCTTATTTCTGTGAACAATATATACCCAGATAACTTAGCTAGATGAGACAGATCCGCATACTGCATAGAACTAAGTAAAGAAAGCCACAATAGCTTCACTGTAAAGAAGCGAGTCAAGGTGCAGTCAGTTCCATGCTTTTACATGCATACTACATCTGTCCCTTGGTACACAGGACATCCTGTAGATGTCTAAATCCCTTAGACAGAACAGCCTTTTTGTAATATAACCTGTCTATGTGCTCCTGGATACCTTATTATTATTTTGTATTGACTGTCACTAGGATTCTAATCCGCGGCTTCACACACACCAACAAGCACTCTACACTCCCATCTTCTCCCCAGAGGCAAAGAAAAACAAAAAAACAAAAACAAAAAAACCCAAACCAAAACCAAACTTTCTTTGTATCGTCCAGGCTTATCTTACACATCAAATCTGGGTCTAAGTCCATCCCAGCATTGGGTAGCTGGGTCCCTTACGTCTCTGCAGACCTAGTCTCACCGAGTGTGACACCACACCCAGCAGTTGCTAGCCTGTGCTCATCAGTGCGGAGAGCCACGGTTTCCCCCTTAAACAACCCTCAGTGAGTTTGTTCGATCTATGCCTACAGAACGGCAGGTAAGAACGGCCACTATGAACGGCAGCTATCTGGACACCAACTGCCTTTGTCCCCACAAAAAGCCCAGACCAGAACTCATAGGACTGAATGCCTTACTTCTGTCCGTAGTAATCTTCAAAGAACTTTTCCTTCCATTGTTCTACCTTCTTCTCCTTTTCCATTTCCTGTCTTAGCCTGACTTGCATCTCATGAGTGAATTCACCTAAAGAGAAAAATGACTTCCAGTTAATAAATTCTGGATACTAAAGTATCTGTTCTTTTGTTGCTACTGTATTTCCATCTATATTAACCCATATAACCTGCAGTTTCTCCAGACCAGGACCTTCTTTCTCTGCAGCCTCTCCATTGATCCCGTGTAACTCCTCCCTTCCTGTTGATCCTGAGAGAAGGTTCACATCTACAGCCCCTCTGAGGAGTGGAATTAGCATCAAAATACAAACCCAGGGCTCTCCACAAGACTGTCCTACAGACACCTAAGTCTTCTAGTTCCATAACAAGGATGTAATTGTTTCGTGTGTGCGCATGCATGCATGTGTACCTACTACCTGTGGCCCATGTACGCATGCGGAGGGATTGTTTGATATCAGGAATTACCAAAGTTGGTTTATTTGAAAGATTTATTTTTATTTGTGTGTCTGTGAGTGTATGCCATGTGGGCATGTATAAGATAGGTATCTGCTGAGGCGAGGAGAGGATAGAAGTTCCCATTGAGCTGGGACTGTCAACATGGGTGCACCAAACCAAACTCATCTTTGGGAAGAGCAGGGTGTACTCTTACCTGCTGAGCCATCTCTCCCCAAATGTGCATATTTTGTTTGAAGTAAGATCTTTCCCTGGCCTGGGACTATTTAGCCTAGGATGTCTGGTCGGTGAACCCCAGTAACCTGCCTATTCCCACCTACTCAGTGCTGGACTTAGCACTGCTGCTGAGGTTCAATAGGCTACCACAAGAGAGAGGGGTGTCTGTCTGTGTGTGTGTGTGTCCTGGGATCAAAATCAGGTCTTCATGCTTATAAGGTAAGAACCTTACCAATAAGACCATCTCCTCCAGCTCCTACCAAGCAATTTTAAAGACTATGACTTTATCAGTGGACTTCTCAGAGCATGTTCCTAACTTAAGACAGAATTAATACTTCTACTATAAGAGAGTTTACTCCTCTATAATCAGTCAAAGGCAGGCAACACATTCATCAAGACAACGGGGGTGGGGGGGTGCGGGGTAGGGGGTGACATTCTAGCATATCTGAAAGTTTATCTTTGAGGCTGGCCATTTGGTGGCATCTGGGAACCTGGATTTAAAGTACTCTCACCACCGTAAGTGACAAGTCGCTCACTGTGCTGCTCCCAATGAATAATAATAATAATAATAATAAACAATAATAATAGTATCATTCATGCTAAAGACACCTGCTTTCTTTTTAGGAACCAATGCTTTAAAGAAGCTGGTGAAAACTAAACACCGGGTTTCCTTTTAGGACTAGCAATGGCTTCTAACAGAATCAGCTTCCAATAAACCCTGGGTACCAGGGTTCAGTAGTTGAGGGTTTGGTTCCAAGAATCTATGTTAGGTAGCTTACAACTATGTACCTGTAAGGGGAACTAACATCTATGGCCTCTGAAGGCACCTGAACTCATGTGCACATATCCAAAGACACACAAACTCATAATTAAAGAGCAAAACAAAACAAAATCCTGTGAGCTAATAATAAGTCTTCCAAACTTCTCTGGTAGACATTTTTAAAAAAGATTTATTTATTATACGTATAGTGTTCTGCCTACACATATGCCTATAGGCTATTAGAGGATACCAGATTACATTATAGACGGTTGTGAGCCACCATGCAGTTGCTGGGAATTGAACTCAGGACCTCTGGAAGAGCAACCAGTGCTCTTAACCTCTGAGCCTTCTCTCCAGCCCCTTGGTAGACATATTCACACAACTATAATTTCTCTCCAGCCCTTTGGTAGACATTTTCACACAACTATAATTTACTTCTGAGATAAATTCTGAGGACATTTATGTCCTACTTGAATCCATAGAAAGACTTGAGAAACCTGTGCCTGGCTGTCTCTGTATCTTACCTGTAAGCCCTTTCCCATTGCCAATTTTACTTCATGTTGTTTTGCTGTAATAAACCCTAACTCTGCACATAAACTGCCAATATTAATAACACTTAAGGGTAGTCTTGGATTTCTCCACACATTCACCATGAAGCTACTATAGAAAACTAAATTCAGCCGGGCAGTGGTAGTGCATGCCTGTAATCCCAGCACTTGGGAGGCAGAGGCAGGCGGATTTCTGAGTTCAAGACCAGTCTGGTGTACAGAGTGAGTTCCAGGATAGTCAGGGCTACACAGAGAAACCCTGTCCCAAAAACAAACAAACAAACAAAAATAAAAGAAAGAAAATTAAATTCAGACATTAACATTTACTCTAAGTGACTGTGACAGAGAGCGGGGTGGAAGTGAATATGTTATCTTGGGGTGCTTTTTTCACACATGCATACAACACCATTACTGAAAGGTACAGGCATATATAGTTTTAATGATAAAAGAAGATGTAGAATGGCTATCTCTAATGTTGTGTTTTCAGAGCAATGTGTCCTGCTAATAACCACATGTATTTGTACTATGAGCAAAGCCTACCTTACATTAGTATCTTTTGAGCAAAAAAGAGTGGTTAAAAATAAGCACTTGGATTTTACACTTGATCTTAGCAAAAGCCTCAAGTAGTAAGTGCTTAAGCTGTTTTGTTCCCTTGACATACATGGGTGTCTGATCATGTAAGTCCATGTACCATGCACATGCCTTGTGCCATAGGAGGCCAGAAGAGGGCATTTGATCTCCTGGAATTAGAGTAACAAGACAATTCTGAGTTTCTACATAGGTGCGGAGAATTGATCCTGGGTCTGCTGGAAAAGCAGGCAATGTTTTTACCCTTAGAGCTGTAAAATAACCACACACAATAGGCATCTCAAGCCATGTATGATGAAGTATACTCACCATCAGCAAGGCGTTCCCGCCAGCTCTGAGCTGCATGGGTGAAAAACTCATTATTGAGTGCACTGCCACTAAGGCGCAGCAGGCCATCTGTCCCCACCTAGGAGGGCAAAAGATAAGATAGGCACAATAAGGCAACTTGGGAGAACAGGAACCCGCCTAGGCAGAGACCAAGAGGAGCTGTACACGGGCACCTGTCTGTCCACTTCAGGCAGGAGGAGGAGGAGTTGCTGCTGGAAATGTGTTGGCAGGGCATGGAAGGTCCGAGAGTTGATCAGCGCACGGAGGTTGGTGTTAACAAGAATGGACCCAGGCGTCTCAAAATCTACCTCTTCCCCTCTATTGCGCTTCATTTGCCCTGTGGTTTTTGGAAGCAAGAAGAAGTAAGGATTTTCAGTTTAGGGAGAGGGGGTGTTCTGAGAGAACCCCTTCAGTCCTGAAGGGAGTTTCTTTACAGGCAAAAAAATTTGACTCCTACTCACCTGTGGCTGGCTTCCGGAAGCCTCTCAAGAGGGGGGCAGGATCCCGAGTGACCTCAGCCTGGCCTCGAATGGCACTGTTCCCCAAAGCCAGAGAACCGCTGCTGCTGCTGGATGGACTGCCACTCTCCCCATCTGCATGGCGGCCTGAGAATCCTGAGGGCACAGCCAAAAGCATCACCGGCTGTCCCCATGGCTCTCAGACAAGCTCAACTCTCCTAGCTCTCCCTGGTGCTGCTATCAACAGAGGGATGCTTCTGGCTCCCAGCTCTGAGTTGACAGGAACCATTACCTCATGGTCTGGATTAAAATATCACTAAAGAATGCCAAACCAAACTTTTTACAAAGCACTGGCAGAGTCATCCATCATCACATGTTCACGGCCAACTCCAGAGTCAAGAAGGTTCATGGCTGAACACAACACTAAGCCCTAATCACACTACACCATACCACACCACATCACATTACACCACCCTATACTACACCACACCACACTACACTGCCTTTCTGGGTTCTCAAGGCTTTTCTTTTTTTTCTTCCTCAAGGCTTTTTCTTGGACTCAATAACTCTACTGGCCTCACACTGCTAAGTCAAAAGCTGCTGACAGAGCTGGGTCCTCAGGACCCTAGGAAAAAGTACAACCTCTGAGATTATACATACCTGATGCAGGTTCCACGTGGGCCCCGTTTACCTTCAGAGGAGTCAGGACGACACGAGGCAGCATGACCCCAGTTCTTTTCTTCTGTTTGTTTGCCTGTATTCCCAGAAGAGATTTAAAGAAGAAAGTAGTCATCTGCAGGACACTACAGCACTCCTTTAGCTGTGCTCTAAACATTCATGTCAAGGGCCAGTGACGTGGCTCAATGTCTAAAGGTACTTCCTGCACAAATCTGATGACCTTTTGTAAATCCCCAAATCTAATAGGGGAAGAAGAGAACTGACTCTCCAAAGCTGTCCTTTGATCCCAACAACTGTCCCAAGTGAACACACATATACACACACACAAAATTTAAAAGCTCATGTAGGGTCTGTAAAGATGGTTCAGTTCTTAAGTACAGAGCTCCCAGGCAATGTTAGTAGAGGTATGGACCAGTGTCAATGCACTAAGCATGCCATTAGCTGGGGAAAAAAAGAATTATACACTGTTGTCTCCATCCTAGAGATAAGGAACTTGTCACAAACAGAGATGACGGGGTGTGAGAATATAGCTCAGTGGTAGTGTTTGCTTTGCCGGCAAAGTCGTGGATTTAGTTCCTAGCACTGTAAAAGACTTAACAATGAATTTTATTCTCTCCATTCTTCAAACACATCTCCTGACTATCTGCTGAAGATGAACAAACCCTGCCACATGTCTGCTTTCATCTACCCAACTCTTCTATCCTGTCACTAGTAAGCTTCATTACCTGTGAGGAAGCCCTGTGGCTATCCCTAGGATTGGAGAGAGGCCGGCTCTGAGACTCTGTAGAGCAGGATGCATTCGAAGACGTTTCATCCAGAGAAACTAGAAGACAAGAAAGCCATCTTAGTCCCTCGGAACTGCCTGGTCTCTTCCCCACTCTTGCTCTGGCACTTACCATCATTTTCACCACTCACAGTGCTGGCTTCATTAGACCCACAGCTTTCCACATCAGCGGAGTCCTCTGGCTCTTCTCCGTCCACTGTAGCTGCATTTCTAGACCACTGTACAGCATCTTTCTGTGACACAAAGTGAAAACTCCGGTGAACAAAACCTTTCAAATGCAACAAGCACAAGTAGACATTCCTAAATACTAAAATGCTTTTTGGTTTTATGTTTGTTTCTTTCTTTGGTTTTTGAAAACTATAGGATCCGGACGCTCATTTCCTCGGGTGTTTCTCAGCATTTGCCATCATTATAGGATGCAGAGGGAAAGGGACAGAATGACCCAGAAATCTCTCCATAGGCTTCGAGAGATGAGTCCTATTGTCAATCTAATGTTGGGTCCTGTTCAGGCTGAGGGCTACTAGTTCTTTCCCATTACTGTTGAACAGTGGATCATAGAAGACCAACTGCTCCTTGAAGCACCATCTCTGGGACACTAAGAAAACACAGTATGGCAAAAGGGCTGGTTGGTGTAGCTACCCAAATCTTGTCAGATAATTAGATGGCCTTCCCAAGAGTCTCTGCAGAGAAAGGTAGTCAGGTCAACCAAGGTGCTGCCATGTGAGACCCTCTGCCTATCCCCCTTGTACAGATCAGCTCAAAGGCCCCTGGAGCCCAGGAAGGAAGAGGACCAGGTGTTTTTTAAGGTCATTCTTGATTACAGCATGAGTCTCAGGACAGTCTAGGGTAATTGTATCTCATACAGAGACCCTATTAACTCATAAATACATAAATATAAAAAAAAGGCAAGCAACACTAACATCAATAAAAACATCACAAATGAGGATAGAATGCACAGACTATAAATTACTAAATTCTACAAGAGAAATACAATCTTAGGAAAAAATTACAAAATTATGAGGAAGGTTTAAATTAAATCTAGAGAACAAAATCATGTTTTGTTTTTATTTTTTAAATCTATTTTATGTATATGTATGTTTTATACATCTGTGCACCACATGAATGCCTGAAAGGGCATCCATCCTCTGGAACTGGAGTCAGCAAGTAGACTTAACCTGTGAGCCATCTCTATCACCCTCATAAAAAAGCAATGGACCTCAAACATCAAAGGCATTTTTCAAGAATGGGATAAGAACAAAAGCTCTTTTGTAAGTCAGGGTCTGGCTACACTGCTCTGGCTACCCTACAACAGACTAGTAGACCAGGCTGGTATTGAAACTCAGAAATCCGCCTGCCTCTGCCTCCTAAGTGCTGGGACTAAAGGCGTGCGCCACCACCACCCAGCTGAAATTTCTTTTTGCAACAAAGGCCATTGCAGAAAGTCACAATCTATCCAAGTGCAGAGTTGTACAGCTCAGTCCCAACTGATAAATTTATCCATACCATAACTCTTACATCCAAGGCTCAGTGATCATTTTGGAAGAGGAGGCAGAAAGATTCTAAGAGCTAGAGAAAGAATTTCCTGTAAGACTGTGTGTCTTAGAAATGTCAGAAACTACGGCATGAAGTCTCACCAGTATGACTGCCTAAACACAATTTGAACAAGTATGACTCTGACTGACTAGCTGAAGCGGAAGCGGGATGCTCAGCGGGCCTCAATACTAGACAGAGCACAAGAGCATCTAAGAAACAGTCTTTCTCAGGAAGAGCACACCCACAGGCTACCAAATGGTCAGCTCTGAAAACAGTCAACCAAGTAATGCTATAGAAACTAAGCAGGTTGTATTTGGGAATACATACATACATACATGCATACATGCATACATACATAAAAGAAAAAAGAGTCCATGAATTTGAAAGAGATCAAATGGGAAGGTACATGGAAAGGTTTGGAGGGAGAAAAGGGAATGGGAGAAATGAAAGAATTATAATCTGAAATCATTTTTTAAAAATTGCTCAACAGGAGGCAGGGCAGTGGTGGCGCACTCCTGTAATCCCAGCACTTTGGAGGCAAAGGAAGGCGGATTTTTGAGTTCAATGCCAGCCTGGTCTACATAGTGAGTTCCAGGACAGCCAGGGCTACACAGAGAAACCCTGTCTTTGGGGGGGGGGGGGGGAAATGGGAAAAAAAAAAACCCAAATAAATAAATAAAATTAAATTAAATTAAAAATTTTAAAAATCATTTATTTTTACTTCATATGTATTGGTGTTTTTGATACTTTGTGTGTCTGAGTATCGTGTACTTAGAGTGTCCTCAAAAGACAGAGAAGGGCATCAGATTTCCTGAGGCTGGAGTTAAAGGAGGTTGCGTGCTGCACAGCAGGGGCTGGGAGCCCAACTTGGGTCCTCTTCACTGCTGAGCCTCTCCAGCCCCAAACAGTTTTTAGTAATGAAAAACCCTGAAAAGCTTTAATATCTGTACTAGAAATAAAATGAAGACTGATATGATAAACTATTAAATGACAGAGAGAAGAGTAAAAACACACCTATAGTGACAAAATCTATAGTACCCATTTTCATGGCCACATATAAGAAGCAACCTGGCTGACTGGGGGTGGGAAAGGGAAAGAGGTATGGAGGTCAAGGAAGGCTTGAACCCCTGCTTAAGTATGACAACCAAACCATACTTCTTTTCAGCCCCCAAAGCATCAACAAAAATAATAAAGACGTAAGTGCACAAAGAGAAGAGGAGGGAAGACAGAAGAGTGAATATAAGAACAGAATCTAGATGCTGGCAGAGGAAAAGAAATTCAGTGGGGGAAGAAAGGTCAAAATCTAATGCAACAGAGGAAAAGCCACTAAGAATAAGCCAGACAGAAGAGCAGAAACCCAAGAGCACAGGGGTCGGGAAATATCATGAACCACTGCAGACAGAAAAAACAACAGGGCTGCCAAAAATGAGAACCTGCTATTATTCTGGACAAGCAGATTCCTCAAGGTCACCTCTCTGACCACTTAAGCAATACTCTTTCAGCTCTGAAAGAACTGGTTTATGTTCCAGTTAGTCTGAACACAAGAAATTCTGAAAGAGAAGATAAAAGGCACAACCCAAGAGAAGTAAGGTACTACTAAATAGGAACAAAGGCAATATAGACAATAGCTGTGTTCCCAGGATGGCTTCCAGAGATCCCCACTTTATCTGTTCTTTGCTGACTGCCAAGCATTCAAAGGACTGCCAGATCTACAGCCTAAGCCTGTATTCCCAGCTACTACAGAGGCTGAGGCAGGGGGCGGAGGTGAGGGGTATACGAAGTTCTTGGTTCAGTCCCCAGTACCAGGGACAGAGATGGAGACAAACAGCAGCAAAGTACCAAATTATTCCTCTTCTTGAAAAAATTAACAACAGAGCACATCATCATCTTTTTTTTTTTCTCCCCCGAGACAGGGTTTCTCTGTGTAGTCCTGGCTGTCCTCTAACTCAGAAATCTGCCTGCCTCTGCCTCCCAAGTGCTGGTACTACAGGTGTGCATCATCACCGCCCAGCTCAGAGCACATCTTCAAGCACAAATAACCAACGAGCCCCCCTCCCAAACCATGTAGGTTTCTATCTATTCTGGTGTGCTCACAGCACAGAACCCATCAGTTCTCTCAGGATGAAGGACTCACCAAGGACTAGCAGACATTCAAGCACAACTGTTAGAGGAAAAATGTCCAAAATTAAACAAACAAAAGTAGAAACTGAAAGGAAGAGATAAATGATCACAGTAAACATTCTCTAAGAGCCCTAACAAGCACAGGATGCTTTGAAAAAAAAAAAAAAAAAGCATAAACACACACACTGCTGGGCTCTAAAAGCAGGTTATCAGAAATAATATATTATCTCTCAGAGAACTGACTATAAGATGATGCAATGATTAAAAGCACTTGTTCCTGCAGTGGCCAATGTTTCAATCTTAGCATCCACATGGCAGGTCACAACTGGGCAAAACTCCAGATTCAGAATGTATATGATACACAGACATACATGTGAGCAAAACACTTATTCGCATTAAGTAAACCTAAAAACATAAAATTAAAAATAAATGACTAAAAAGAAAAACAGGCACTGGTTATGGAAGCCTTGTGTTAAAGAAACAGAAGGCTCAGAAAGAAAACAAACAAACAAACAAAACCAAGTAACAAAATAACCAAGAAATTGTACTCGAGACCAGCTCAGTGGGTAGGACCTACAAGGTAGGAGAGAGCTGACTCCCACATAAAACAAACAAAACAAAACCCAAAATTGTGCCCAAATGAAAGACCCAAGTTTCCAGGTTTTATAATTATGGCACGAGACCCACTCAAACAAATAAAAGATCTGTTTCATATTATGAAATTTCAAAATACAGAGGACACATCATACACAGGCACCTCTCCAAAGCAGTTTTGGAGAATGAAATATGAATAAAGGCTTGCAGAGATGGCTCATTTGTAAGGGAATAGTGCTTTTAGCAGAGGACCAGAGTTCTGATCTAGCACTTGACAGGAGGCTTACAACAGCCCTAACTTCTTTCTTCAGCTGCAGGGAATCTGAAACCTTTGGCTTCTCCTGGAATGCACATTCATGTGTACAGGCCCATAATTAAAAATAAAGTTCACCTTTTTAAAAAATAAGCAAAGGTAATATTTCAGGCCTCTATTCCAAACTCCTTATACAGTGTAACACAGAATAAAAAGGTGTGAAATCACAGCTCACTTCCCACATACCTGTCTCTCAAAAAGCAACTCTATTCACATGTGCCCGGCATGAATGAATTACACACATCAACTACAACAAACTGAATCTCATGAGATCTATGAAAGAAAAGGAGACAAGTGAAGAAGAGAATTTCTAAGACGCAGATAAAGGAAGCCCTGTCATGTGAGGGCTGGAGAAGGCTCAATAGTTAGAAGCACTGACTGCTCTTCTAGAGGCAGCAGATTTGATCGCCAGCACCTAGGTGCTGGTTCACCACCGTCTGTAACTCTAGTTCCAGGTGATCTGATGCCATCTTTCAGCAGCTACAGGAAGCAGGCATGAAAAGCAGTACAGAGATGTGTGCAGGCAAACATTCTTAAGCATAAAATAATAAAAATGTAATACTTAGAAAACAGCTATGTGAGCCAGGCGGGTGGTGGCGCATGCCTTTAATCCCAGCACTTGGAAGGCAGAGGCAGGTGGATTTCTGAGTTCGAGGCCAGCCTGGTCTACAGAGTGAGTTCCAGGACAGCCAGGGGCACACAGAGAAACCATGTCTCGAAAAACCAAAAAGAGAGAGAGAGACAGAGAGAGAGAGAGAGAGAGAGACAAAGAGGGAGGGAGGGAGGGAGGGAGGGAGGGAGGGAGGAAGGAAGGAAGGAAGGAAGGAAGGAAGGAAGGAAGGAAGGAAGGAAGGAAGGAAAAAACAGCTATGTGAATACTAACAAATTAACCAACTGACCCCAATTTGCCTGGGTCAGCAATGAAAGCCCTGCCTCAGGGAAACCAACCCCTCAGTCTGGGCACACAAGGAGGATTGGCATCCCCTACAAGAGCTCCATACCAGAAACAAGAGGAATTACAGACACCCTGAGGCCTGAATCGGGGAAGGGGAAGGGGAAAGGAAAAAGAAAAGGAAAGGAAAGGAAAGAAGAGAGGGAAGGAAGGAAGGAAGGAAGGAAGGAAGGAGGAGGAAATGGGAAAAATCAGTATGATGGCTATACAGTCAAAGAAATTCACAGATGCTGGGAACACTGGGCTTCAGCTCTTCTCCATGTAACCTATTTTGGTTTTTAATTCCCCATCTTCGACCTTCCTTCCTTCCTTTTTTTTTTTTTTTTTGGTGACAGGGTTTCTCTGCCTGTGTAGCCCTGGGTGTCCTAGAACTCAGCTGGCCTCAAACTCCTGCCCACTCCTGCTTGCCCCTACCTCCTGATAGCTGGAATTACAGACATGCGCCAACAGCAGCTGATACTTTTATTTTTAAATAGAACGTAACATCAGATCTTCACAAGAGTCTAAACCACAACCCACGCTATATTTAGACAAGTGCCACTGGTCCCTTCCCTTCTTCACATCTCACTCTGCATCTTCATTCGACCCAGGGCCTGCTGCACTGCTTTCTTTTCGTTGTACATTTTTGTGCATAGATGATAATATACCCATCTACTTTATTCTGTCTCCATTCCTAGTCATACACTCCCTGAAATGCCTACCATAGATAATACTTTGCATTTTAGCTTAAAAAATATATTCTTGGAAGTCACATTATGAGTTCATTGGCAGCTTCGTAATTATCTTCTCAGTTGCATAATACTCCATGATATAAAAGTTAATACAGCAAGTTTGTTTATATAACAGCTCCATAGACAATGGCACTTAGATGATCATTGATGTTTTGCAAAATAGGCCTTGGGCAGCTCAGTGTTACCCCCTTGTGTAAGCATAGGTACCTGAGTTGAAATCTCAAATGTGCGCCTGTAACCCATGCACTGGGAAAGCAGGGCAGAGAATAGACTGCTAGAGCTTCCTGACCTCCAGCCCAGCTCCCTGCACAGTGAGAAAGCCTGAGTTAGGTAGAGAGTAAGAGGCCATCTGACCTCTTCCTAAGAGCCACAGACAGAACACAATGTGTCTGCACAATACAACACACAGTATATGAGTGTATATACATTTCAATTCCACAAACAAAAACCAAAAGGATAAATCACATTTTAAATTGAGATCTCCCTCGCTATTTTCTTCCCTAATCTAGTCTTTACTTCTACTAGGGGGCTCAGAGCAAGAGTGTGTGCATGTGACTTCATGCAGAAGTAGGGGCCCCAAAAGGATGAAACGCCTAAAAATGTGTCCCAAGGAGGTTGTGTTTATAGAGGACAGAACTGGTTTTGGGGGGAGGGGGGTTGGATTTATTTTTTTTCTGAGACAGGGTTTCTCTGTATAGCCCTGGCTGTCTAGAACTCACTCTGTAGACCAGCTGGCCTCGAATTCAGAAATCCGCCTGCCTCTGCCTCCCAGAGGGCTGGGATTACAGGTGTGCGCCACCATCGCCTGGCAGGACAGAACTTAAGTAGGTGAAATGACCATCCATGGGAGAAGAGGAGTGCCAATCCAGTTTGGGAGGCCAATACAGAAGGACTTTAATCCAGCAACATGGCTACTCTGGCTAGAATACAGATTCGCCCTTAGCATATACCTTTAATCCCAAACAGTGAAGTTAGTTTGTAGAAGGAAGCACCAAGTTCAAAAGTGAAGAAGCAGACAAAGGGATGAGCCAGAGAAAGACTTGACAGAATAGTATATGCTCAACTCAACTAGAAAGAGAGGCTATTTAAGAGAGGGCATTGCCAAAAGAGAAGAGGAAAGAGACAGTTTTACCAAGACATGTTGCAGAGAGAGAATAAGCTAGACATAGGTGAAGAAAGAATGAACCAGAAAATGAGGAGCCAGAAGACTAGAACAGATTGCTAGTTAGTTTGAGGCCAACCGGCGCAATTCAGGCAAAAGCTAAGGGAGAAGCCAGAATCAATCAGTTTGGAAAGGAGTATGAGCCAGAACAGCTGAGATGAACCAGTCAATAAGAAATCAGAAGGAGGACTGGAGCACTGCTCTTCCGAAGGTCCTGAGTTCAAATCCCAGCAACTACATGGTAGCTCACAATCATCCCTAATGAGATCTGACGGCCTCTTCTGGAATGTACTTACATATAATAAACAAATAAATCAGAAAGAAAGAGAAAGAAAGAAAGAGAGAGAGAGAGAGAGAGAGAGAGAGAGAGAGAGAGAGAGGGAGGAAGGAAGGAAGGAAGGAAAAGAAAAGGAAGGAAAGGAAGGAAAGGAAGGAAAGGAAGGAAAGAAAGGAAAGGAAGGGAAGAAAGAAAGAGAACGGGAAGATAGATAGATAGATAGATAGATAGATAGATAGATAGATAGATAGGTAGGTAGGTAGATAGATAGATAGATAGATAGATAGATAGATAGATAGATAGATAGATCAGAAGAAGCCCAAAAAGGGAGAGTGGATTCAGCAGTAAGTCTCAGAGGCTGAAAACATTCTAGACCTAAATTAGATAGAATTGAGACTAGAAGCTTCTAGGCCTAGGTTAGCAGACTGAAGCAGTAAGTGTCCAGATGACAATTACTACAGGAGAATAAAAGTTAAACTTACAGTTCAAGAGGGCTAAAAGAAAGGGCACTGAAGGATGATGAGGTAGTGATAGTAACAGGAATAATTACAGAAGGTGGACGGACGAACTAAACAATAAACACACTAAAGCACTTGTCTTTTGGTTTATGTTTATGTGCACAGGTAGGTGCCAGAGTTGCTCTCCACTGTTTTAATTTTCGCCTCCTTCCCTCAACCAACCCTGCAAACCGTGCATGTGTATGTGAGAGAGTGTATACACATCCATGCCATGGAAGACTAGAAGTCAGAGGACATTCAGAAGTTTGTTCTCTCATTCTGCTAACCAGTCAGCAAGCTCTGAGGACTTATCAGTCTCACCTCCGTAGTAATGGAATTACAAGCAGGTGTGGGCACACCCAGTTTTTTATAAAGGTTAAGGTCCTTAATTTTTTATTCCTGGTAACATTAATATAATTTACAGGCAAAGTACCAAATGTAATCACACTATAATCGGTTTTTAAAAACCTGCAAGAATGTATATTTAATTGATATTACACTGTATTAAGCAATGTCTGCATTTTTTGCATGCTATGGTTATGGTTCTCAAAAAGAAAGGTTTGGCCACATGATATAATCACATCAGCATATTTTTCTAAAGACAAGATAGATCTTGGCTTGGCATAAGTTCATAACTGTCAATTATTGTCAGGAAAGACTTTCAAAGGCACTATGCAGAAGGGTGCTGGATGCCCTAACTGGAGGAAAAACAGCTGGGATAGCACAAAGACTCAGATAGCCAGCGTTTGTAGGACAGGATACCATAGAAGACAGCTGCAGAGTTACAGAGGAAAACTCTCAAATGTGTTGCTATTCTACCCACAAGTATAGTGAAACTACCCAAGGTTACATTTAAGCAAAAGAAGCATAGAACAGTGGCTGGCTCTTATATGAAACCTTACATAGTGGTCCATTACTCAGACCTGAAATGTCAAAAACAGTCTCAAGATTCACGAAAGGAACTAATCTTGGAAGCAAGGAAGATCCTGACCTTAACTGAGCATCAAACACACTGCTTCTTATAAAATCTGCAGTTTTCATACAACTTAACAAATCCTTTAATTTTTGTTTTTGATCATTTCAAAAGTTTAACCAATGTTTTGCTTGTATGAATGTATGGCTTGTATACTGCATGCATGTCTGCTGCCTGTGGAGGCCAGAAGAGGGAATCCAACCCTACAGAAGTGAAAATAAAGGCGGTTGTGCGCCATCATATAGGCTCTGAGAACTGAACTGAACACCCTCCAAGCCTGAGCAACAAGTGAGTCAGTCGTCTTTCTATCTTCCCAAGTTATACTAACATATAACACCCAGAAGGTAAATTTGCCCCATCTGAAATCAATAAAACAATCATTAGGCATAAAAAGATATATATGTATATTAAAAATTATCCTTATAGAATAACTGAATATGTAAGGGTTTTTTTTTCCCTGAAAAAATTTTTATTTTATATGTTATAGGCATTTGTCTGCATGTTTGTCCATCATGTTCCTATAGGGCCCAAGGCAGAGAGCATCAGATCCTTTGGAATTTGCAGTAGATCCTGGGATATGAACCCTGGTCCTGTGCAGGAGTAACAGTGTGCTCTTAACTGCTAAAGCTATTTCTCCAACCTTTGGTTTTTGTTTTAGAGACAGGGTCTCCCTATATAACCCAACCTGGTTTTGAACTCACAACCTTCTTTGTGCCTCAGTCTCCTTTTCATTTGGGATTAAGCATGCAACACCATACCAGGCTTTAGACATTATTTAAGGGCCAAATCAACATTCTAAGAAAAAGCTGGGCTGGTGGCACATGCCACTGATCCCAGCACTTGGGAGGCAGAAGAAGGCAGATTTCTGAGTTTGAAGTTGTTCTGGTCTACAGAGTGAATTTCAGGACACCCAGGACTAGACAGAGAAACCCTGTCTCAAAACATAACAAAACAAAACCAAAACACCACCACCACGACCATAAAAAGGTTATTTTATTTTCAATTATGTGTGTTGTTTGTTTATGTGAGTACAGCACATGGAAGAGGCAAGAGGAAGGAGTTGGATTCCTTGGAGGTGTACTTACAGTCAGTGGGTAGGTACTGGGGACCGAACTCAGGGCCTCTGCAATAAAGGAATGTATTCTTAACCTTCTCTCTAGTTCCAACCTCTACCTACCTTCCTATCTACCTAGCACCTACCTAATCTATTTAAGGAACACAAATCATTCATTCATACAACAACATGATTACATCTCTTTCCATGTTAAGTCAAGGTAGATCTCACTATATATACCAGGCTAGCTTCAGCCTCTGAAGAATCGGGATTACAGGAGTGCACCTTCACTCTCAACCTACAAGTGAATCATAAAAGTGTTATTGTAAGTAAGAAACCAGACACAAAACCTAATATTAGTAAATTTAAATAGAACAGTTTTGAGAGATAGTGAGATAACTCAGTAAACGGAGGCACTTTCCAAGCACACCTGGTAACCTGAGTTTAATTCCCAGATCCCATTACTTCAACTCCTTCAAGTTGTCTTCTGACTCTCACAAACACACCAGGACACTCTGAAGTGACCCATAATAATATAATTAACTTAAAAGTTTTGATTATTACAAGGCTACAAATAAAAGGACATATAACTAATAAATTATGGATATGAATAGGACTCATAGGCAAAATCTCTTAGGTAAGGAGACAAAACAATTGAATGCAGCATTGCATCCAACACTGTGTTCTTAAAAAGAAAAAAACATATGGACTGACTCCATAAGCATCTTCTGGCAGTAGCAGTGCTGTATTAGTGTAAATTTCTTTGGTTTAAATGTACTACAATTATGTAAGACTGAGGTGCCCAGCCGAAGACACTGTGAGAGGACACTGTGGTCTACAAATGTCTTAGACATCATCAATAGCTGTCCTGAGATATGTGCACACTCTTTGGGCCACATTTATACTGGAGAGAGTTATGTAGAGTATACACAGGAATGCTGCTATCTTCTGATTCCCCTACAGAAATAGTCTTACTTTGTTTTAAGTTAAATGTAAGGACGGGAGAGGTGATAAATCTTTTTTTTTTTTTTTAATTTATTTATTATATTTAAGTACACTGCAGCTGTCTTCAGACACTCCAGAAGAGGGCATCAGATCTCATTACAGATGGCTGTAAGCCATCATGTGGTTGCTGGGATTTGAACTCAGGACCTTTGGAAGAGCAGTCAGTGCTCTTAACCTCTAAGCCATCTCTCCAGCCCAATATATAATAAATCTTAAAGGAAAAAAAAAAAAAGAATCCTACTTAACAGTAACAGTGAACTATTATATCTGACAATGTTCTATTCTAAACTATTACTGCAATTCCTCTCAGTAAGTGAAATGTCTTGCTGCTGTTTGGAGTTGATATGACCAACAGATTGATTGATGTAGGCTGCTAACCCTTGACAATTTTTGGTTTTGGACCAGATAACTTAATTCCTTGTTGCAGAGGCACTACATACAAAGGATACTCTAGGAGATCTGGCCTATCCCTATTCCATGGCAAAGATCTCTCCACTCCCCACCTCTACTGTGAGAACTGTCAGACATGGGGCATCAAAACCATCCTTGGCTGTAAACTATGCTGTTTGACCCAGAGGCTCAAGCTGCACTTCCATCGGGCGCTCGCTCTCTCGCTGTGACTAGGAACCTTTCAGTGATTCATGTGGCAGCCTCCCAGCAGCTCCAGCCAGCAGCATACAAGGAAAGAGGGCTATTACATGCTGCCTGACATGACACATTATAAAATGTTTAGAGGCCTAAATGTACATTTTTATTATCTCAGCTTTCTAGGGGATGAGAACTTTGGGCACAAGCGTGGCTGGAGCTCCTGCTGAGGTGTGCACAAAGTTCAGGTCAGGCATCAGTAGGGCTCACTTCCTTCCTGGAGCTCAGGACCTCTCAAAATGTATGTACATAGTTACTGTAGAGAATTTTCTATTGTAGGACTAATGACTTCACTTTCTGCTCCCAGTGTCACAGCCCTTGTCACTTGGCCTCTCACATGCCAACACACATCTTCAAAGCCAGCAGACTTGCTCAAATCTTCCATCTCTGAACACCAGACCCACATATAACTAACTGATCCAGGCCTACCCAGAAAACCATCTTTGGGTTACAGTCAGCCAAATGTGAAAAGTCTCTTTACCTTTGCTTATCCTACTGCTGAACACAAATTACAAACAGCCCCCTCCATAAGAAAGAGAATACACAGGGACAAAGGTCATCAGAGATCATTTAAGAGATCTTTCTGACATATCTGGCTTCCAGATCATCTGTGCTGATAGGGAACCAGACCATGCAACCAAAGAACTGTAAGTAAAATAACAGGTCGTTCTACACATTATGCTTGCTGCACACTAACACTAGAGTGCAGTATGGAAGCATGGACTTATACTGTACTCCATCACTAGAGAAGCTAAGGCGGAAGGACTTTTAATCCTGTAGTAATTTGAACTATATAGCTAAAGTTGCCTCAAAACATACACCAAAAACAAATTATCCCCTCCCTGTGTGCCCCAAAACAAGAGGGTAGAGGGCTGAAAAGCTAATAGCCAACATACAAAAACTTTTAACATATGCAGAATCAAGGGAGTTAAGCATCAGGCTAGGTAACTCTACCAGTGGACCAACAATTCCAAAATGAAAGGCACAGATAGCATATTTTAAGTCTAAAGACTTAAGATATAAGACATGAAGCTTCTAACGGGTGGTGGTGGTGCACGCCTGTAATCCCAGCACTCTGGGAGGCAGAGGCAGGCGGATTTCTGAGTTCGAGGCCAGCCTGGTCTACAGAGTGAGTTCTAGGACAGCCAGGGCTATACAGAGAAACCCTGTCTCAAAAAAAAAACCAAACACCAAAAACCAAAACCAAACATGAAGCTTCAATTAGCAAATGCACTTTTTCAATGACTACATCAATCCTACAGCACACCCAACATTCTGAGGTCATTTTCCTTGTACAGGATGTTTCACCAATTTAAGCTGATGAACAGACTTTATGTCGTTTTAGCCAGACATAAAGGCAATGTGGTTTCACCACAGAGATGCAGATGCAAAGAGCACTAACGAAACAGCAGAGCTGATGATTTTAAACTGACTGTGAAATTCCTCGTCAAATGCACTGCAAAAAGAATAGACTATAATTTTTAGGGCTGGAATGTAGTTCAGTTGGCAAAGTTGCCTAACTCTCAAAGCCCAGGGTTTACTTATCAGCACCACATAAACTAGCCAGGGCGGCACATGTTTAAAATTCCAGTATTCAAAGAGGCAGAGAAATCTGAAGTTCAAGGTCATTCTCAATTATGTAGTGTCTTTTAGGCCAGCCTGAGACGTTCCACCCACCAATACCACCCCTGGTGCCAAGGAAAATCAGGTGGGAGGAAAGGAGGAAACAGTGCAACCATAACGGTATTTCAGGTGTTTATCACTGTCCCATTAAATAGAGACAGCAAGCAATAAACTGAATATCTAAGGGAAAAATGTTTTCTTTTTTTTAACTGGGCATTTGGGAAGAGCACAGTCGGTAAAGGCCTGAATTCTATACAGGGACACAAGCTGTAAGAGACAAAGCCCCAACCATGATCCCAGGACACACCTTTAAAGACACACCTGAAGCTAAAGGCAGATCTCTGTGAGTTAGAGGGTCAGCCTGATTTATCTACATGTAGAATTCCAGGCCAACAAAATATACATAATGAGTCCTTGTCTCAAAACCAAACAAATAAATATAGTCAAGGTGGCATGCACTTAAGAACTCAGTTCTGGGGACATGAAGAGAGGTAGACCCCTGGGACTCACTGGCCAGCCAAGCAAATTTCACTTGTTGAGCTCCAGAGCCAGGGTGTGGTTTGGGCGGAGAAGTGAGGATGGCACCACAGGAAAGAAACCCAAAATTCTTCTTTGGCTTCTACAGGCACATAAGTGTACCTGAATACCTTTGCGTAAAGTAGTAAAGTATACATGGATGGAGTTAACAGATTTAACACTACTGGTAAAAATGTATCAATAGGAACATCCCAAAATAGAAAAATAATAGTTTAAAACAAAATAAGAGCAGTTCAAGGAGTTGTGTGACAATTTCAAGCAGCCAACATATATGTCATTAAGTCCCAAATGGAGCAGGAGCGAATACAGAATTTCAAGGATTAACCAATGTCATTCAAGGAGGGAAACAAAATCTAAACCAAGAAATAGGAAGCAAACTATGCTAAGCTGCATCGAAATCAGATTGTAAACAAATTAAGAAAATCTTGTGGGGTGGGGCAAAATAGCTGAGCCTCCATAAGAAGGTATCTGCCACTGAGCACCACAGTCCGAGTTCCATCCTGGAACTCACAACGAGATGGAGAGAACCAAATCCCTCAAGCTGTCTCTAACCTACAACATGCCAAGTGCCATACAGGTACCAGCACCAAGCGATCTGCCCCCACACACATGTGTACACAAACTTTAAAATTCTGTAATTTTATGTGTAGGAGTATGTTACCTACATGTATGTCTGTGCCCCATGTATATGTACCTGGTGTCCAGGGAATATAAAAGAGGGTGTCAAGTCTCCTGCACCCTTGTCTGCCTTGTCCTGCCTGCCTCTGCCTCCCAAGTGCTAGGATTAAAGGCGTGTGCCACCACCGCCCAGCTAGATATTTTCTTTATGAGAAATCTTATTTTAACTGTCCTTAATGCATATCTTTTTGGCCTTTCTGGTTAATTTTAATATGAAAAAAATTGACTCAGCATTTAAGACTATTTGGTACTCTTGCAGAGGACTCGGGTTCAGTGGTTAGTGCCCACATGGTGGTTCATTAGCATCTGTAACTCCAGGTGCAACACAGAGAAACCTTCTCGAAAAAAACAAATCCAAAACACCAAAAAAAAAAAAAAAAAAAAAAAAAAAAAACCAAAACCCAACAACAACAACAACAAAGATTTCTCAGAGATCATGGAAGCCATGACGCAAAGTATTTTTTAATTAATTAATTAATTAATTAATTAATTTTCAATTTTTTTGGAAACAGGTTTTCTCTGTATAGCTCTGGCTGTCCTGGAACTCACTCTGTAGACCAGGCTGGCCTCAAACTCAGAAATCCACCTGCCTTTGCCTCCCAGAGAGTTGGGATTACAAGCGTGTGCCACCAACGCCCAGCAATTTTATTTATTTATGAGTACACTATCACTCTTTTCATGCATACTAGAGGGCATCAATCACACTGAACTCAGGACCTCTGGAAGAACAGTCAGTGCTCTTAATCACTGAGCAATCTTCCCCCCCCCCCTTTAAATTTTATTTATGCAAAGTCTTTAAAAACTGTACATAAAAATTCTCTATCAAGCAAAGACAGCCTATAGGGGAAAACATTATTTTCAAATATCCAAAGCTTAAAAATAAACCATAGATCCCTCTATGCTATAACAAAATAAAAAGTCCTCTGGCAGAAAGAAAAGGATACCAGAAATCTACAGACAGGCAAAAGAGAACATCATGATGTTTTTCTTGGGCAAACATCATGGGCACGACTTTGCCAGCTGTTAGGAGTATTTGCTGCTCCTCTAGAAGTTCTGAGTTCAGCTCCCAGCCAGCATCAGATGGCTCACAAGTGCCTTTAACTCCAGCTCCAGGGGACTGACACTTCCTTCTGACATTCGTCAGCCCCCGCACACATGTTGCGTATACACAGACACACAAACATCGACATACATTTCTTTTAAAAAAAAAAAATTGTCAGGGCTGGAGAGATGGCTCAGCAGTTAAGGGCACACTGACTGCTCTTCGGAAGGTCCTGAGTTCAAATCCCAGAAACCACATGGTGGCTCACAAGCCATCTGTCAGTCTCTGTACTTGGGAGAGAGAAGGCCTCTCTCAACTACACAGCAGCCGGAGTTACATAAGACCTTGCTTTGTAAAAAGATTGCCCCCCCCCCAAAAGAGTACAACAAATCATAACAATATATGATATCTATCTGTAAATCCATTCATTTTAAATATAGAGGTAAAGGATAGAAAAATATATGCCCTGGATAAACACTTAAAAAATGGGAGTGCTGGTTACATGCTTATGGGGAAAGGTGCAGTTTGGAAGTCAGAGGAGATGGCTCAGTTGGTGAACTGCTGCACAAGCATGAAAACCTGAGTTTATTTCCCCATCTCCATGAAAAAGCCTGGCATAGTAATATGCATCTGTAGTAACTAGAGTCCCGGGTGGCTGGCAACAGGCGGATCCTAAGAACTATTCTTCTAACCAGTCTGTGAGCAGTAGGTCCAAATGGGAAACACGGATTCTAAAGCTAATGTGGACAGCAATCATGTAGCTGGGAACTATGGCAGAGAAGACAGTTTAGCTTATTTGTCTACTACACCCTCCTCTTAACAATAATGTGCTTGGCAGCCTAGTTCCTTCACACACACACACACACACACACACACACACACACACACACACACCTCTCTAAACAATATACCCAGCAACCTCAGAACCCTTCATCCCTCCTCCATCTTCATTGAGCGACCCATACCTCTAAACAATATGGAGTTTCCCTACACACCCATTAACAATCACATTTGAACAGTTTCTAATCAAGTGCATTCCTAGAATAATAGAGTATGAAGAACAGAAATGCCAATCTGGCCTGAACTACTCTTTGGTGCAGTTAAGACAAAATTATGTCCTTAGGGAGAATCCCTATGTACACTATCTTACAACTATGCATAACTGGGTATGCATATGATTGAAGTCGTATGATTACAGGAAGGAGCGTGCATAGTAGAGAAATTATTATAAAATTTATCATTCAAAAGAAAATTCTCCATACTTGACTCCTTAGGAATGTTCTCCTTTTGAGCCCCAAACGATCACCTAAGCCACTGATGCTGTCATTCATGGTCTGCTGTCAATCATGGTAATGGCTCTCTCTTTAATTTGTGCTACAATTTTGCCCCCAATAAAATTATCTTGCTTCTTTTGCAAATCTGTGTGAGCCTTTCATTTTAATTTCTTGGGCAGGAGGCCAAAAACCTGGAAACACCCATCCTAGACCTCCACCACTACTTACAGTTAAGATACACAGCACTGACCTCTGGCAGTGCTCATAAATATGTGTGCACACACATACACTATACACACTTTAGATCAAACACCATCGCCAGATACAAAGGCAGTCATTTCAAAATGACAAATTTGTCAAAAAGTATTTATGTGTATTATAAGCAAATTTTAGAAGTGTCCCCCCACCCCGCAAAAAAACAAAGAAAGAAAAACCAAAACAACAAAATGCTACAGACTCATTCACTATGTTATTCAGGCAGGTCTTGAACTCAAAATTTTCTGGTTTCAACTTCAGGAGTAACTAGGCTTGTATTATTATTCCCAACTACATAATTCAAATTATCAATGTCATCTAGAAATGTATATGATCTGTGATAAAATAAAACCAATAAAAACCTGGACAACACTGTTAACCCCAAAGTTGTAAACACAAAACATCCTAACAGTGGCACACACATACAGGTGCCTATGAGGCAATTATGAGAACACATATTATCAGGCATAAACAAGACTCAAAAAATTCAGAACTCCACCTGAGAAATATCTGCTGAGAAGCACCTAAAGAAATGTTCAACATCCTTAGACATCAGGGAAATGCAAATCAAAACAACCCTGAGATTTCACCTCACATCAGTCAGAATGGCTAAGATCAAAAACTCAGGAGAAAACAGGTGCTGGTGAGGATGTGGAGAAAGAGGAACACTCCTCCACTGCTGGTGGGGCTGTAAGATGATACAACCACTTTGGAAATCAGACTGGCGGTTCCTCAGAAAACTGGACATGACACTTCCAGAGGACCCTGCTATACTTCTCCTGGGCATATACTCAAAGGATTCCCTAGCATGTAATAAGGACACATGTTCCACTATGTTCACAGCAGCCCTATTTATAATAGCCAGAAGCTGGAAAGAACCCAGATGTCCCTCAACGGAAGAATGGATACAGAAAATGTGGTATATTTACACTATGGAATACTACTCAGCTATTAAAAACAATGAATTCATGAAATTCTTAGGCAAGTGGGTGGAACTAAAGAATGTCATCCTGAGTGAGGCGACCCAATCACAAAAGAACAAACATGGTATGCACTCACTGATAAGCGAATATTAGCCCAGAAGCTCAGAATATCCAAGAAAAAATTCACATATCAAATGATGCACAAGAAGAAGGAAGGAGAGGCCCCTAGTCCTGGAAAGGCTCAGTGCAGTAGTGTAGGGGAATGTCAGGACAGGGAAGCAGGAAGGGGTTGATTGGGGAACAGGGGGAGGGAAGAGGGCTTAAGGGACTTTCAAGGAGGGGGGAATCCACAAAAGGGGAAATCATTTGAAATGTAAATAAGGAATATATAGAATAAAAAATATTAAAAAAAATTGGGAAGATTCAAAACATACATGACATGCTCTCATACCCCAATGTAATTACATATCCCCATTAAAAGATCTCTGGAGAGTCACCAAACATTAGGAAAACTAAATACCACATTTCTAAATAAATTAAATAAATAAAAGAAACTTAGAAAGATGTTATCATTAATAAATGACCCATCTTCCATCATAAAACAGTGGAAGGAGAAAAGAACAAGCTAAATTCAAATCAAGCCAAAGAACAAAGAAATAAAAATTATGTAAGTCAACCATAAATGACCCCAGCTGTTCCTTCTGTGAAAAGACCACTAAAATAATGAAACCACTGGCATTTGCCTGAGTCGCCAGAGACAGATCACCAACATTAGGAGCCTGAGTGGTTACAGTAACACCCAAAATCACACATACCCTTATGACAAATGGCCTTAAACTCTCAGCAAAACTACTACTCAGCCTCCCAAATACCACTGTTACAGTCATAAGCCACCATGCCCAGCTTTGGTGGAAATTTCTTAGGAAATCTTCAGGGACTCAAGTTAAATACCAGGTTGATATTGAATTAGAGGCCACCAGAAATACAATGATTAAGACTCTGCCTAAAAATAAAAACTTAGATGTGTTGTGGTTGTAGCTTAGTTTGCTGAGGACCTGCCTAACTTGCATAAAATAAAGCCCTTGGTTTGATGCCTAGAACTACCTAAAATCAGTATGGTAGCACACTCCTACAATCCCAGTAACTGGGAGGTAAAGACAGGAGGGCCAGAAATCCAATGTCATCTTCAGTTACAAAGTGAGTTCTAGGCCAGCTTGGGTTACGTAAGAACCTACCTTATAAAAAAGGAAATGACTCACTCCAAACTCAGATGGCTTAACAAGTAAATTTTACCAAACACTGAAGAAAGCAATATTTTCCAATTCTTCAATAAGAATATCATGGTATTATTACCCTTTTCTGAAAATCAGACAAATACATAACAAGGTAACCAGTATGTCTCATAAGATGGTCACAGGAATTGTTAACAGATTTTGGCAACTCAATCCAACAATATAAACAGGGAAATAGATCACAATCAAATGAATTTTGCCACAGAGGGTGAGAGTCAGACTGATTTTTTTTTTTTAAGTTTTGTTTATTATATGAGTACACTGCAGCTGTCTTCAGACACAACAGAAGAGGGCATCAGATCCCATTTCAGATGGTTGTGAGCCACCATGTGGTTGCTGGGATTTGAACTCAGGACATCTGGAAGAGCAGTCAGTGCACTTAACCATTAAGCCATCTCTCCAACTCCTGACTGATTTTTAAAACCATCATATATCTCAGCAAATGTAGAAACAAATTTGATAAGCTTGAACATTCAGTCCTAGCAAGAGCTAAATATTAACAGTTTAATCTGTGTAAATGGGCTAAAACTCTGTTTTGTACCATTTAATGTATAGATGCCACTTTTTTTGTAAGTTAGAACTATTTCCAAATTGAGTTTCTTTTTAAAAAGTGACATCACATGAAAAGTTGAGTTCAATTCCCTAACAGCCCAGTTACCTATTAGCTATAATAGCCACTTCATAGATTGAGGTTCAGAAACAAATTCATGTAAAGAGTTATTCTGACTTTTTACCCCCAGACAGGGTTCCTCTGTGTATCCCTGGCTGTCTTTGAACTGAAGGGATCTGCCTGCCTCTGCTGGGATTAAAGGTGTGCACCACCACTGCCCAATCATTCTGTCAAGTTTTGACTACAAAGTCTCTAGAACCACAACAAATATAATAATAGTCCCATTTAAAACAGAACCAAACAGCAAATATACTTCTGGTTCTCCTCCAAGTTGTATCTAATAAAAAGTACTCACCCCAGAGCCCTGACAAAAATCACACAAAGATACAGACTCACATAAAGGCCAGGTGTTAGCTTAATAAGAACGCCTGCTATCAGGCCTGAGGACCCAAGTTCAATCTCTGGGACCCACAGGATAGAAGGAAAAGCCTGATTTCCATAAATTTCCCTGATTACCACATGTGACTTACTAATAAGTAAATACAACTTTAAAAAAAAAATCAAAAATAGTATAATTTGTGAACTTTTACCAAAAATTGAGGGTGAAAGTGGGCATAGCAATCTCAGCATTTAGAAGACTGAAAAGGAGGAACCATAGAACCAGCCTGAGCAAGACCCTGGAAAAGACTGGGGTGAGGAAAAAGGAGGGTACCTTAGTTTGAACCAAGTAGACAAAGCAGACATATACACGTAAGAGAAATAGTATAAACAGATTCTGATCTGAAATTCATCACTCCGAAATTGTCATGGAAACATTAGAAAGTCAGGATTGCTACGTACCACAGTTGAGAACTTAAAGACTCCCTCTAACAGCAGTGTTAAAGGGTTGATCCCTTGGTTGGTGCTATTGGGAAGGAAACAAAAATATGTTCTAGTAAGAGATTTGAGAACACTGGAGGCATGCCCTGGAGACTGTGGAAGCCACACTGTATTTCTTTTGTACAGAAGACATGAGCTAAGTGGTTTTGCGCTGCCAAAATGCAATGATGTGCCTCATCATAGGCCCAAAGAATGGGAATAACCAATGATAGCCCATCTGAGCACTGAGTTTATAGGCACATATCACCACATTTATCTCCCATGATCATTGTTTGTACATATGCCAAACTGTCTTTTCAATAAATTCCTGGATTCTCATACATTACCTACTAAGCCATAGCATTTTGTCTTTATACATCAAATATTTCACTATTGTGAGAGAAACCTAACACTTATGAATAAGTGATACCATTGATGTAACATTACATGCAATATGCTGCCACCTATAGTTCCTGACCCTAATTTAACTCAGAAACTGCCAAAGACCAGCCTTGGCTTGGAGAGGGGCTCTGAAGAAGGGGTGTCTAGGAATGGTGAAACAAATGACTTAAAGTCGAATCGTGGGTCCAACGTGGACCTATGTTCAGCTGGCAACAGCTCCCAGTCTGCTTTTTCTTTGTTCTGCTTTCTTTCTCTCTCATCTGCTCTCTCTGGAGATCTCTAGACAGCTCTCTCTCTATGTTCTGCTTGAGACAGTTCTCCAAGCAGTTCTCTCTTGCCCTTCTAAAAACTTTCCCTGGAAAGCTCATCTCCGGCAGATTATACACCTAGTCTTTTATTTTACATATCAATCCAGTTGTTTACATCAATTTCTTTTTTATTATCCTATGAATCAGCATTCTGTGACTCCAGCCCCTTAATTCTTAGAGACAGAAGCATACTTTTCCTTTCAATATTGCAAAAAAAGAAATCAGAGATCTGCCTGCCTCTGCTAAGCACAGATGTTAAGCTAGCTAGTTGCGACCCACTCCTGAAATCGCCATTTCTACCACATCTGGGCCTATCCTTACTCAAGCTCTCTCAGATTATCAAGGAGTCATTACCAGGGAGAACACTCCTTAGAGGGATGAAAACATGTACCTATTATGGCCACGGCTTCCTGCTTCAGTGAGCTATATCAGTTTTACACAGTGTGAACAAATGTGGAGCAGACCGTCCACTGAGTATAGCAGACAGGCCTAACATAAAGCTTCCTATATCCCCAACACACAGAAAACAAGAGCAGGCCCAAAAGCATGGAAACAATTCCTGATACTAAAAACAAAGAAGCTATCCAAAGACAAACATCTCAAAGAGCTGTTAGAGCAGAGGGTTCAAGAAGCGGAGCTGTCCTAATGCCAACAGAGAATGAGACAAATGGAAATGAATTAGATGTATATAATATCACAAGGGCTAGAGGGGCATCTCAGTAGTTTAAGAGCATTGGCTACATTTCCAGAATCTAAGTTCAATTCCCAGCACCCATACAGTGGCTCACAACTGTAACTCAGGTCTGAAAAGGTCCAAAACTCTTTTCTGGGTACCAAGCACACATGCAGTATAGACAGACATACTAGTAAAACATACATACATATATCTCATATCTCATCTCCTCTCTCTCTCTCTCTCTCTCTCTCTCTCTCTCTCTCGCGCGCGCACACACACACACACACACACACCAGCCCCCATAACTATACAGAAAAAAAAGAACGCAAATCTACAGCCTGCAAAATAGCTGTTAGAAGTCAGGGTTCAAAGAATCACTTCGGCTCAAGCCTTTAATCCCAGCACCTGGGAGGCAGAGGCAGGCAGATTTCTTAGTTCAGAGCCAGCCTGGTCTACAGAGTTCCAGGACAGCCAGGGCTACACAGAGAAACCCTGTCTTGAAAAGCCAAAAAAAAAAAAAAAAAAAAAACCTCAAAATCTGAACTTCCATTTTAAAAGTATAGATTCTAAATAAGGTCACTGTCTCCAAGTAGTTCAGGAAGATGACTAAAAGCCAAGCAGAAAGGCAGCTAGAGAACAAACAAACCAGACAGGCTCAACTGAAACTTAAATCACTATCCTAATGAAAAACTTCTCACTTGGGAAAACAAACCCCAAGGTTACAGATGTAATTCAACTGATAAGTGTTTGCTTAAAATGCATAGTACCATGGGTGTGAGGCCCAACATCATATAAAATGGGCAATGGTAGTACAAACCTGTAATCCCAACACTCTGAAGGTATGGGAAACTCAGAGTTTGAGGGCAGCCTAGACAACATAAAACAAACCTGGGAAACAAAGAGACACTGGCACAAACATAAACAATTCTTAAAAAACAAAACAAAACATAGGGCTGGAGAGATACCTCAGCGGTTAAGAGCACTGACTGTTCTCCCAAAGGTCCTGAGTTCAAATCCCAGCAACCACATGGTGGCTCACAACCATTCGTAAAGAGGTCTAACGCCCTCTTCTGGGGTGTCTGAAGACAGCTACAGTGTACTTATATATAATAAAATCTTAAAAAAAAAAAAACAAAAAAAAAAACAACAAAACAAAAAACAACCTCACAGACTGTAATAAAAAAAGAACAGGCTGAACATGGTAGTGCCCTGCCTGTTCATCTCAGCACTTGAGAAGCAGAAGTTCAAGGTCATTCTTGGCTACACAGCAAGTTTAGACCAGCTAGACCTAAGGCCCTGTCAAAAAACACCAAGTCAAAATAAAATAAATAAAAATAATAAAATAAAAAGGTTAAGCATGGTGATCTCTGCCAGTGATAACACTCTGGATGCAGATACAGGAAGATCAAGAGCTCAGTCTCACCCTGAGGGGGAAGGGGGGAGACACAGAGAACAAGGGTAAGAAGACACAGCAGAAGAAAGAAGTGTATCAAGTTAGCAAGGCTGACATGAAGAACGTTTAAAATGTCTTTATTCTGGCTCCTTTTTTCAGAACCTAGTCTCATGGTGAAGAAGAGCAGCAGTGGGGCTGGAGCACACTTGGGCAGATCGGGGAGCAGAACGCTCGACTGCTCTCTCTCCTTTTCCTTCTCAGTCCAGGGCCCCAGCCCAAGCATGGTGCCATGCACATCACATGCAGAGCCATCTCCTCTCTTTAACTAGGTCTGGAACACTCAGCACAGCCAGGTGTCTCCTAGATGACTGTAAACCCAGTCAAGTTGACAACGAAGATTAACCACCCCAAGAAGTATGGAAGACAGAATGGGAAGGTCGGACATGGTGAAATATGACCCTTAGAACAAGTAGCTACAATTCAAAGGTGTGGGTCTCCCAAGAGTAATTTATTCAAACACACACAACAAACTTCACAGCACTAAAAACAAAAAGGTTAAAGCAAACATTAAAAACTGCTTTAAGCCAGGCATGATGGTACATGCCTTTCCTAGCACTTGGGAGGCAGTTTGTGAGTTTGATCCACATAGTTCTAGAACAGCTAGAGCTAGATGAGACTCTGTCTCAAAAGAAAAAAAGAAAAAAAAAAAGAAAAAAAAGTGGCTGTAAGTAACAGCAATAGAAAGTAGACAACTTTCACTGTGAACTACAAATCACTACACACTCAGATGTCTGAGGGCTTACTGCTCTAATAGAGGATCTGAGTTGGCCCTCAGCACCAACATGGTAGCTCAAAACCATCTGAAGTCCATGAGATTTTATACCTTCATGGTGCACAAATATACCTGCAAAGCACTCATATATAATGTAAATAAATCTAAAACATCTAAGAAACAACAATTAAAACCAAATCATTAGACACTGAAATACCATCAAGGGGAAGAGGCCATCATCCATGAGAAATTAATCCAAAACAGGAGCCTTAGGATACAACAAGTAGCTTGTACTACAAGAGTTCTCTAAAGGATGCTCACAAAAACAAAACAAAGTCAACAGAGGAGGAACAAATGGACTATGAACAGCAGTGGGAATCTGCTGAGATTGGCAGTGTTTCAACTCAAGTACTAACAATTTTTCCCTCAGCAACAGAGATTAGAGCAAGTATTTGGTGTTTGCTAATACTATCAGAGTTATACACAAGTATTACCACTGAGTTATGAGAAATTTCTTATTTTCTGGTGATTCTGGGGACCAAACCTAGAAAATATACACATAGAGTACCACAGTACAGAAAGACAGAAAATAGCCATAGTATTAAAGAAACCAACACATTCAAAACATCTGACTCCACAAAGTTGTCGCCTGGCATGCATGTGCGTAACGGTGCACCCCCCACCCATCCACCCACAAACCCCTTCCTTTCTTATATACTAGTAATAGTGATTACATTCTTTAAAATGAAAAGAAAATCTTACTAGTGTAATAGAACAAATATTCACCACAGATTACTATCAGAAACCATATGAATCAGGAGACAAGGAATTTAATACCTTTGAAATGTTCAAAGGAAAAAAATGCTCAACTTAGCAGGATTTTCTTATTTAGTTACAAGAATCTTGGCTAGGGAGATGGCTCAGCACACTAAAGTACTTGCATCTAGCTTGTGAAACTGAGCCCCCTAAGACTTATGTGATAGAAAAGAACCAAATCCTGCAAGTTGTCCACTAAATGTGCATGCTTATACACACACACACAACCTATAAAGGGGTTAAATGGAAGAGTATTACATGGATCTTGCATTTTCATGACATGGTATATTTTTTGTTTGATAACTTCATAGTTGTTTATCAGGCAAGCTCTGAGAAACGTAGAACTAAAATTAATAAGCTAACTGTAACAAGAGAACAGATTACCTAGGAAAACAGGTACACAGGATAGATTTAAACTCAATCATAACAATTACATTAAAGTCCAGAGGCAGGGCTCAATGGTTAAGAGTACTGGCTGTTCTTCTAGAGAAACCATGTTCAATTCCAAGAACCTGCATGGCAACTGACAACCATTTATAACTTGGGGTTGGGGGTGGTAGTGATGATTCCATGCCCTCTTCTGGCTTCTAATGTTACTGCATGTAAAATAACAGGCAAAACAGCCATACACATAAAATAAAAATAAAGGTGAAAAAAGATTAACCGTTCAAGAGCTGGAGAGGTGGCCCAGTGGTTAAACCTGCTTTCTGATCTCCCAGAGAATTTGGTTCTATTCCCAGCACCCATGTTGGGGAGCTCACAACTACTTCTCCCTCCAACTTCAGGGGAATTCAATGCCTCTGACCTCCAAGGTACTGACACTCTATACAAAGACACACATGCATACACATATCTTAAAAGGGGAGGGATGTCTGGAGAGATGACTTTGTGGTTAAAAACACTTGCTTCGAGCTGGGAGGTGGTAGTATATACTTTTAATCCCAGAACACGGAGGACAGGGGTGAACTGGTCAGCCTGGTCTATGTAACTAGTTCTAGGACAGCCAAGACTATATAAAGAAACCTGTCTCCAAACGGGAGAAAAATAAAACTTGTCAACTCAGGTTCAGTTCCTTATAGCCACATGGTGGCTTAAAAACCATCTGTAACCAGGGGAATCAAAAGATTATGGAACACATGATTCTACTTAAATGATATTCTAAAAAAGCAGCAGTGCATGGGCAAACTATGAACTGGTAGTGCTATAGGATAAGGGACTGCTCTATAAACTAAACTAAGATAGTAGTTATATGGCTGCATTTGCTTGTGACAGCATAAGGTTCTACACTGAATGGGGTGAACTTTACTACAGTAACTTTAAAGGTGGAGAGACAAGCATGCAGCACCAATACTTACTATAGCAACTCCACTTGATGCTCTAACAGCAGACATTCAAACTGTACTAAAATACAAAGAAATGAACACCTCAGATCTATACATTTAAACGGGTTAATTTCACTATACACTAATTACATCAATATAAGAATAAAAGGAAAACCAGTGACTTCAAATGCACAGTACTCAAGCTGCAGAGCAAGAGGCATTCTTACACTGCTGGGGAGAGAATACATTCACACAGCTGCTTTGGAAACCCAGCTGGACCACTCAGCTTTCAGTTAAGAAAGAACAGTGACCACTTGGCCTCACTTTGGAAACACACACACCATAAAGAAACCAATACACTCCTGTACAGAGAGACATGCATTCAGTGCAACAATTTGCTGAAACAGCCAAATACAAGTGTACAACAGACCAACCATGAGTCACACAAGACAGTATACACTATAAAGTATTCCAACTAAATGCGTCAACACAGATCAAGCTCAGAAATGTCAAACAAAAACAAGTCAGAAAAAAAAAAGTATGACAGAAATATTTTTAAAAGCAAGGAACCTGGGCTGGAGAGATGGTTCAGTGGTTAAGAGCACTGACTGCTCTTCCAGAGGTCCTGAGTTCAATTCCCAGCAACCACATGGTGGCTCACAACCATCTGTAATGAGATCTGATGCCCTCTTCTGGTGACTCTGAAGACAGCTACAGTGTACTTATTTAAAAAAAAAAGTAAGGAACCCTTAGGTTTACAGTCAGTAATGCACACATGTGAGCGGACCTAAACCAAAACAAAGGGAACTTCGCTGGCAGAGAGCTTGCCTACCTGCCTCCAGTGCACTAAGACCTGGGTTCTTTTCTCACATCTATAATCCTACTATCCTACTTTTCCCACATTTATAATCAGGACGTTCAGGAGGACAAGGTCATCCTTAGCCACACAGCAGTATCAAGGCCAGGCTGAGATGCATGAGAGCAGGTCTTGTTATAAAAGAAATCTGAATAGTTACAATCTGAACCAGGGAGGGAAAGGCGTGGGCTCCAAGGACTCAATGCTTGGGCTGTCAGGCATGAGTAGACTCGTAGACTCAAAGGTGCTTCCCCCATCTGCTATTTCTTTTTAAAGACACAAGCTTTGTATATACTTTAAGTTACATATTTTCCAAGAAAACCGAAACAATAAAAGCACTCAGTGTACTACTACTGTTCATGGTGGTTCCTACCTCTAATCCCAACACTAGCTAGAAGGATACATGTTCAAAGCCAGCCTAGGCTATGATATATTACAAGTTTTTGTTTTCAGCAGTAAACAAAACACCAGGTCCAGTAGGTCCTACAAACATATTCTATCATAAAGAATATCTTAAAGATACTGCGCACAACATCAAGAAGGGGACACCACCAAAACTATACAAAGTTTTAAATCAGAGTTATCATAGATATCTATATGAAATTTACAAAATTCGGATATAAAATCCATAATAAATTATAAACTTAGCCATAGATTCATGAAAAGAAAACTATATTGAGGTTAGTCTAGGAAAGCAAGTATACTTCAGCATTCAGTTATTACCAAATTAAAGAAAACAAATTGTGATTCATTTACTCACAAATAATTCCCAAGTGTCTACTTTTCCCCTAAAGTCTAGAAGGATATAATAGACTGAATTACAAATCCTTCCCTGTGGTAGTTTGAGTTAAAACAGCTCCCATAGGCTCATCTATTTGAATGCGGTCACCAGGAACAGTTTTGAAAGGATTAGAAGGACTATAAACTGGTGGGGCCTTGTTGGACAAAGTGCTACTGTAGTGGGCAGGCTTTGAGGCTTTTCTTTTGAGATAGGGTTTTACTATTTGCTCTGGCTATCCTAGAACTTACTATATAGACCAGACTAGCCTCAAACTCCCAGAGATCCACTTGCCTCTGACTCCTGCATGCATCACCAAGCCTGACCCAAGGCTCTGAGGTTTCAAAAGCCCATGACAAGTTGTCTCTCTGCCTATGGATCAAGACATAAAGCTCTCAGGTACCACTCAAGTGCCTGCCATCATCATGCTCCCTGACATAATGACAATGAGCCAAAACCTCTGAAACTGTAAGCAAGGCCCCAATAAATGCTTTCTCTCTTACAAGATTTGTCTTGGTCTCTTTATGGCACTAGAATTAATGCCTAAGACATTCCCTTATGGACGTTTATACTCCAATCAAAAGAGATCAATGCATAACACACAGTCAGATTGTGATGAATGCATAGGGGGAAAATGCAGCCGGATGTTTGGTGGAGGAAATGGGGAAGGAGGGACAAAGGAGGAAAGGAAGGAGAGGAAACTGAAGTCAGGATGTAATATATGAAAGAAAAATAAGACGTAAGAGAATGGTGTTTGAGATGAAAGAGCAGAGGAAAAGGCCCTGAGAGGAAGAATGCCAGTATGCTCAAGGCTCCCCATGAAGCCCAGAGCATTTAGGGAACAGTGAGCCAGTGAGCTGACATAATTAGGGTACTGTACTGCAGGCCACATTAGGGAATCTGACCTTTGTTATGAGTGAAGAAGGAAAATAGGACGGGAAGACTCGGAGTAGAGGAATGGTGTAAATCTGAGGTTTAGATTTGGCTCAGAACAACAAAAAACTTCCCCTATAGAGGTGCATCAATGCAAGGAACAAACCAACAACAACCACAAAAACCAAAACAGTTTTTATGTCAAAGGAAAGAAGACAGTTCACTCCTGAGGTAAGTATGAATGACTATGCCTCAGAGGAAGAATCTGTGCATCACTTCAAACCTCAAATCCTCATGGTTAGTTTCATAAATGGCCACTTAAAAGATGAAATTGCATTAATGTGTAGTCAAGACAGGGGTGGTTACAGCTGTGGGAAAAATAATCATGACATTAGTTTTCTGTATGTTAATTCTGAGATGCTATCACAAGTGCCACAGATACAGAATATGTACCTGAATATACAGAGAGCATACAGAGTACACAGAAGACCTATACTCACTCCCACTCAAGCACCAAGTATATAGGCATGAAGTTTTAAATCTCACCTGTCTCTGCTTCTGCAAGAGACAAGTAAGATTAAAAAAAAACACAAAGCAATGAAGTCTCCACCAAAGCCTCAACCAAGAGCCACTGATACTTAAGTCTGTGACATCAAAAGAACAGAGCAAGATAAGAGGTGTGAGCTATTACAGCTAAGTAAGACCTCTATATTATAAAACCTTTATGTAAAGTTTGTGTGTATCAAACCAAATACCTATACCAACCAGAACACCATAAACTAATTTCCCAGACGGCAATGTATATAATCTCACACACTCACTCTCACTCTCACTCTCTCTCTCTCACACACACACACACACACACACACACACACACACACACACACAGAGAGAGAGAGAGAGAGAGACAGAGAGACAGAGAGAGAGAGAGAGAGATTGTAAAAGCTTTGTTGGAAAATAAAAGATAAGGGAAGAAGGGAAGAACATATGAAAGATTAGGAATGAACATAACCGGTTTCTTTTGAGGTTAAGGGTGCACACAGTGGAGGCTTAAGTACACCATTTCATGTAGACTCTGCTGGATATTCCCTGCTACAGTTTCCCATTTTGACACTAAAAATTTCTATCCTGAATCAATTAATTTTGAGAAATGTTATTGTATTGTTATTTGAGGTTGGTATTGAATAACTATACTTACTCCTAGGACTTGAGAGGCTAAGGCAGAAGGATTAAGAGTTTGGGGCCAGCCTGGGTTACAGTAAGCTCCAGGCCATCATAGGCTGCACACTGGGACCATGTCTCAAAAGTGTTTTTACTCTTTTTTACCTGTGGTTCTGGAAATCAGACTCTGGGTTTTGTGTTAGCCAAGTTTTCTATCAATGAGTACATCCTCAGCCCCAAAAGCAAGGTAAAGACAATCTCCTTCATGTATTTTTCACTACATTTATCCAGCAGTTTTCCTTTTGAGGAAGGGTCTCACATAGCCCAGGCTAGTCTCAAATCTCTCAAGTAACTAAGTCCAGTTTTGAATTCCTGATTCTCCTGCTTCCACTTCCTGAGTGTTGTTGGGGTTTTAAGTGTGTTTCACCACATCCAGCTCAACAGATAAAACTTTTACTGTAACTACTATGATATAGCCAAAAGCAAAATAATAATATAGCATCTCTGCATCTAAGGCATAATCAGGAGAGATTATCAGGTACTCAAATTACACACACACAGAAATTGTATACTTGTGATAAGAAGCTTAGACCAGGGGACTGAAGAAATGACTCAGAGGTTAAGGCCACTTGTTGTTCTTGAACAGGACCAGAATTAATTCCTCACACAAGCATGGTAGTTCACATCCATCTGTAACTCCAGTTCCAGGGAATGTGATGCCCACTTCTGATCTCCGAGGGCACCAAGCATATATGTGGTACACACCCGGACATTCAGATAAAAGATTCATACATAAAATAAAAACTTAAGACCCTAGAAGAGAAATCCAATTTAGAGGCCAGAGAAAGTTCTGAGAAACAATATGAAGAGTTTGAAAGAGGAAAGCCTAAAAGTAGAAGTTTGAGACATCCAGAGAACTGAATGAAAGAAAGCCAGGA
The DNA here is from genome assembly GCF_947179515.1 of Apodemus sylvaticus. Taxonomy (NCBI): domain Eukaryota; kingdom Metazoa; phylum Chordata; class Mammalia; order Rodentia; family Muridae; genus Apodemus; species Apodemus sylvaticus. Next base: position 138,790,856 of record NC_067476.1, on the reverse strand, counting down.
GTGTTGAGTGAGGTTTGGATCTTTACCAATGCTATGGGAACTACTGACAAGTGTCAAACAAAAATATTTCATGACCATAAGGTGTTTTGGGGGGAAAAAAACAACACCTTGACTGTCAAGTGGATTAAAAAGGTACAAAGCCGTTGTTTCTCAAAGGGTGAAGTAAGAGCAGAAGCTCAGACAGGAACTACTTTAGTCTTTAGTATGTGATGGTAAGTTTTAGTTTTCCAAGGGCTTTTTTTGATGGTTGTTGGTTTGTTTTTTTGAGACAGTTTCACTAGTTCCTGGTAGGCCTGGAATTCATTATATAGACTAGGCTAGTACTGAATGTAGAGATCCTCCTGCCTCTGTATCTGATTAAAGGGATACAACATCACACCTGGCTAAGTTTTTAAAACAGCATTTTTTTTTTCAGGTCATATAAGAAAAACTAGCATAAAGAATCATCTGTAAATAAAAGAGAAGATTAAAATAAACAATCAGCTGATATTAAGGCATACATTTCTAAAGCTACTAGTTCCTAAACAAAATATCCATTAATGTTCAAGCTTCTACTGCCCCATAATGCCCAAATAATTTGGAATTACTTCTCAAGCATCTGAGCACTGACACAATCAGCTAAAGCTTCATACTTCACACTCACGGATGCAGGAGGATGACTTGTTCTCCTTCTACTATATGGGTGCTGAGACTTGGCAGCAACCTTGCTGAGCCACTTCCCCTGTCCACTTAGCATCTTTTTAATGCCACTAATTCCTCTAATAATACCCTTCTTTTCTATTGCTTTAAATATGTACACTTTTCTGTCTATATGTTTTCTCTAATCTTTCTACTGATTTTCACTATAAATCTGGCTAAAAACTGCTAGCAAGGACCATACCAATCCTTTCCCAAAATAATCAGATTATTACTTTTAAGTTCAACTTCAAAGTCTCAGGACACTATAAAACATAAGATATATTCTTTGCCAGCCTAGAAAGTAAGAGGGAAGGACCAAAGAAGCCCCGAGAATATAAAAGGGGCAGTGGGATTCCTGGAGAATGGAGGATACAACAGGGTAAATAAAAGCCGGCTGCATTTACACTGAATGTAGTGGCATTTTCCTTCCTTTTTACTTCTTTTTCCCTTAAGATTTACTCTTATTTTGGCCCACAGTTGCTAATGGCAGTGGAACATAGGCAGATGTATAAAGTACCTGGTCACATTACATCAGTCAGAGGAGAACAAAGAATGTTTGTGAGTGCTCAGATAGCTTTCTCTCTCTCCCTTTTCCCTTCTCACCCATCTCCTTCAAAAGGACCTGGTTCTTACTTCACTTTCTACCATGTAGGTTTCTGGGGAGCCAATGCAAGTCATCAAGCTTGGTAACAAGGGTCTTTACTCACAGCGCCACTGTGCTGGCAGACCCCAGAAATGGTGGGATCTACTTTTAAAGTGATACTCCCCACCTCAATTAAGCCAATAAACGGAATCCCTCATAAGTATGTTCAGATGCTAAATATAAATAATCTTTCACAGATGTGCCTAGAAGCTTGTCTCTGAGAAGTTCTAGACCCTGTCAAATTAATGCCAACCACCATACCTTAGTTCTCTCGCACCAATTTTCCATGAGTTAGCTTTTCATCATTGTGGCCAGTTTTTGACAAAGTCCCAGAATTCCCAAATTCCACCTACACAATGAAAGGAATGAACCAACTCCCTGTAAGTTATTCTCTGACATCCACACATGCACCCTGTGGCATGCACATTACTAAACACAAACATCAGTAAGTAAATGTTATGCAGGTGGGTAGGGAGGTAAGTAGGTAGACACAGGGGCTGCGGTGATGGCCCAGTCATTAAAGCTCAAACTATTCATGCAGAGAACCCAAATGAGTTCCCAGCACCCACACTGATCAGCTCATAACCACTTGTAAATCTATTTTCACAGAAGCTAACAACTCTGACCTCATAGGCACCTGAACTCCTGATGCATATGCAGACACACATGCAGAATTAAAATATAACAACAAAATCTTATATTTAAAAAAAAAAGCAGCCGGTTGGTGGTGGCACACGCCTGTAATCCCAGCACTCCGGAGGCAGAGGCAGGCGGATTTCTGAGTTCAAGGCCAGCCTGGTCTACAGAGTGAGTTCCAGGACAGCCAGGCTACACAGAGAAACCCTGTCTCCAAAAAAACAAATCCAAAAAACAAAACAAAACAAAACAAAACAACAAAAAAAAAGCAGTTCATCAGTTCATCTCACCAAAGCACAAAACAGATTCTGAACAAGGCTCTGAAAACAGTCAACTTTGCTCTTGCTGGAAATCCTGACAACTATACACATCCCTTTCTGATAGGCATTGTCAAGCACTCAAATGTTTTACCAACTGAGGAGAGGTCAAGACCTCCATCAAGACTGAGCTGTTACTTCAGCTAACCAGAGCAAATGGTACCAATCTAAAAGCATTCTAAACAGACCACCTACAGCAGAGTATTGTGTGATCACAAGTGTCAGTAGGGCCAGTGAGATGGCTAAGCAAGGCAACTGTTTGCTGTACAAGTCCAACTGTGGCAGTATGAATAAGAATGACCCCCACAGGCTCAGATATCTGAATACTTGACCCACAGCTGGTAGACCTATTTGGCAAAAATTAGGACCTGTGGCCTTGTTGGAGGAGGTGATTCACTAGGAGTAAGCTCTGAGTTTCAAAAGATTCAGACCATTATTAGAATGTCTCTATCTCACTTACTTATGAATAAAGATGTGAGCTTTTAGCTACTGTTCCAACACCATGCCTGCCTGCCTGCCTACCTGCTGCAATGCTCACTGCCATTAATGGTAATGACCTTCCAAAACTGAAAGCCCCAAACAGCCTTTCTTTTATAAGCTGTTTTGGTCATGGTATCTTATCATAACAATAGAAAATTAAGTAAGATACCAACTGCTTAGGTTTGATCCCCAGAACACACATAAAAGTAGAAAGAGAAAAACAATCTCACATAATTGCTCTCTCACCTCAAGTACAACTGAAAACAACTGAAAAAAGAAGTCAGTAGTCAATAATGCAAACGCATCACAGAGAACAGGAAAGAAAATACCCATAGCTAGCTTACTTTTCATACAGAAAGACGTTATAATGGTAGGCAGTCTTACTGATGTTTAAGCCAGAAAGCACTCAAGAGATCTAAGGTTCACAGAATATGGCTTAGGAGCTTAAGTCATTGCTTAAGTGCTAACAGTAGAAACCACAAGAAAAGACACTCCAGTCCCTCATTATTGTTTCAATCACAGCAATTGAAATCTCCATTTATACGCCCATTTTATAACATAAAAGGGCTTTCCATATTTTTGTGCTATCAATTTGAACTCTGTAGTGTTACACTGCAAGTTAACGTACAAAGTGCCTGGCTAAAACCCTGACCTTGATGGACTGCTCATCCAATCCTCTAGCTTTGTTTTTGAGACATGGTCTTGAGAGCCTCAAACCTTCTGTAGCCAAGGATGACCTTGACCCCCCCCCTCCTACCACCTCCACACTCTAGGTCTAAGATTACAAGGCATGTGCATCAATCACCATGCCCTGATTCCAAGGCGGTAGGCACTGACACACACTAATCACTCTTCTAACATTCAACTAAAGCAAACAGTAAGAAATGTCACAAAATTTAATGACAATCTAAAAATTCAAACCAACCAGGCATAACAAAAGTGCTCATCTCAGGATCTGAAAATTGTTAAGATAATGTTACCACACTCAAGTCAGCTGATTTATGTATTTCCTCTTGCTTATTTCCATTTCTGTTATAAACAGAATGTGTAGCTTTTAGGTTTTTTTTTCCTCCTTGTTCAGCAAGTTAATGTCTAAGAATATTTTTTTCTTGCCCCCAGTGGAACAATTCTACCTAAAGAACTGCTATGAAAGAGTCTGCTGACATTAGAAATCAATCTTGAAGCTGGAGAGAGATGGCTCCCCAGATACAAGCACTTACTGATCTTGGAGAGGACTCCAGTTCAATTCCCAGTACCTACATGGCAACTCCTGAGAGTCTTTCACTCTAGTTCTAGGGAATCCAATGTCCTCTTCTGGCCTCTGCATCAGGTAGGTATACGCATGATACACAGATATGTATGCATACAAAACACTACACACATAAAGTAAAATACAAACTATGTCTTTGTTGGAGCTAAGAAAATGGCTTAGTAGGTAAGAGCATGACTTGCTCTTGCAGAAGATCCAAGTTTGGTTCTCAGGGATTACATGACAGCTAGCTCACAACCATCTGTAAGTCTAGTTCTTGGGAATCCTGTCCTTTTCTAACTCTTGTAAGCTCTAGGTATACAAATGGTGTCCTCACAAACATACAGAGAAACACTAATACAACAAAACCAAAGCTTAAAAAAAGAAAAGTCAGCAGAGCTGTTTTGGCACCCAGCACTCTGGTGGCAGAAGCAAGCAGATTCTTCAAATTCCCAGTCTACAGAGTAAGTTTCACAACAGCCAGGGCTATACCTAATGAACCCTGTCTAACAAAGGAAGGAAGGAAGGAAGGAAGGAAGGAAGGAAGGAAGGAAGGAAGGAATGAAGGAAGAAAGGAAGGAAGGAAGGAGGGAGGGAGGGAGGGAGGGAGGGAGGGAAGGAGGGAAGGAAGGAGGGAGGGAGGGAAGGAGAAGAAACTTTGCAACTTAAATAAAATTGATATTTTGAGAGATATCAAGAAACTTAAAAGATATTTTGGAAGACAAAATGGCCAAAGGCTGCAAAACTGAAGAAAAACTTTCTTTTAAACTAGCATATTAAGACCAGGGTTCTAGTCCCTAACTCAGCTGTTAGTTTTGTCATACAGAGAGATGAATACAGATCCAGTATTATACATGCTGGAGCTCCATTTTCTATAAGGTGAAAATAGACTGGATGACTTGACATTTCTCCCTTCATTAAAAACTTCAGGATTTTAGGCATTAGAAAGAATGTCATCTTTTCCCCATAAAAGTTACAGAACTACAAAAGGTATTGTCTAAATACATTGTTGCATTTTAAATGAGTTTTTTACACCCCAACAATCAAAACAATTATAGTTCAAACTCTACAAAGGAGTAATATTATTTTTAAAAATACTTAAAATGTTTAAGTTCTTTATTATAGTACTTTTAGAATACTTATTTATTGAGGAGAGGGTGTGTGCACGTGTATGCCACATCTATGGGGCAGCACTGTGAAGATGAGAGGACAACCTGCAGGAGTCAGCTCTCTCCTTCCACCGTGGTGATAAGGAAAGGTGGCGAGCAACTTTTACTTGCTAAGCCATTAGCTTAGCTGACTTAATATTACATCTTTCTTTAGCAATTAAAAGAAACCAGATGTGGCCGCAGTCTGAGAAAGAAAAACTAACTCTAACTCCTAATGTCAGCAGATTCTTAAAACAGATTTTGGTAGAACTGTTCCTACAAGGGTAAGAAGAAAAACTACATTCTTAAGATACTAACTCAAACAGAAAAAAGAACATAAACAAACATGCTGTTTATCACAGAAACAGGTAGGAGAAAAATATATGAAGTAGCTCAAGACTGTGTCAGTTAAGACACCATCAGAACAGACCCCAAGCAGCAAGATGTGGCCAGGCTTCCTTCCAGGTCAGGACACTGGCAAGTGTAAAGCCAGCTTTGAGATGGTTGAGAAGCACACTTGAGGCGTGGCTACCTAAAGGACAGTTAGGAACCAAGCAGAAGTGGTAGGAGAGCAGCTGGAGTAGAAGAGAGCCAACTAGGAGCCACATTATCTAATTTGCATTTTAAAATAGACCACGGTTTGCTATGTATCTACTGAAACTCAAAATGGACTCTGACACTGCTTTTCAAATGGTAGTGGTTATGATTTTTTTCCTAACTAAAATCCAGACATACTCTATATTCATTCTTTCCTTTGTATTAATGATAGATACATCAATAATTCTGAACTGCTAATATGGAGCTTTTGATTATAGCTATAACATTGTAAGAATGCCACAATTAAGCCAGCACTTAGGAGGCAGAGGCAGGTAGAACCCTGAATTTCAGTCCAGCCTAATCTAATTGAGGGCCACCTGGGATACAAAGAGAAACCCTATCTCAAAAAAACAAATAAAAAATAAAACAAAAACAACAACAAAAACCCAAACCCAAAAAGAATGCAACAATTATCTTTTTTAATTTACCCCCTTTGCTTTTTCCTCTAATGAAAATTGCAAGTGGACTGACATACCGCCCCAGCCATATTCTACAGTTAACTGCGTCTCCATCCTAAACTGCTCATTGTGTTATGCTTGTATACAACTATAAACACACGTGTTCAGGTGTGCCCTCAGAGAGGCCAAAGAACACCACCTGTTCTGCTTTCTCACTTTCCATGTCATTCCCTTAAGATTCAGTTTCTCACTCATCCTATAGCAACATATCCCAACCATCTTCCTGTCTCTAACCCAACAAAGTGTTAGGGTTACAGTCAGGCATTTATCCCTTAAGATTCAGTTTCTCACTCATCCTATAGCAACATATCCCAACCATCTTCCTGTCTCTAACCCAACAAAGTGTTAGGGTTACAGTCAGGCATTTAAATCATGCCTAGGGTTTGTTTGTTTTTGAAAGATTTATTTATGTGTATGTGTACACTGTCATTCTCTTGAGACATACAAGAAGAGGGCATAAGATCCCATTACAGATGGTTGTGAACCATCATGTGGTTGCTGGGAGTTGAACTCAGGACCTCTGGAAGAGCAGTCAGTGCTCTTCACTGCTATTCTACCCCCTTTTAAAATGTTTTATTGATTGTGAATTTCATATCATGTACCCCAATCCCACTCATCTGTTATTCCTTCGTACCTACCCTATGATCTTGCAATGAACCCCCCCTCAAAGAAAACAAAAATAAAAACAAAACAAAAAACATCTTGTGGAAGCTATAGTGTGTCACACAATATATCCTCTTGTCCACACATCTTTACTTGTAAATGTTCATTACAATGAGTCATTGGTCTGTTATTGCCTTGCCACGTGTTATAGAAATCCTACAGCTTTGGTTCTGCAGCATCAGTCCTTTCACAAGTTCCAACAGTTCATAGATGGGGTAAATTAGATATAAGGATGGGTCAACTCAAAGCCCTGAATCTAGGCCTGGTCATGATGCACAGATCCCTGGATCTGTTTTGGTCAGTCCACCAGCACTCCTGCACCTCGTGCCACCAGGGCCAGCTCTTCTGCTTTGCCCAGGCAAGGGGCAGGGCCATCCACCAGAGCAAACTTTCCTTGCCACAGGTAGCGAGGGGTGGTGTATCTCTCCCATTGCCCATACCATGTGGTTGCTGGGAATTGAACTCAGGACCTCTGGAAGAGCAGTCAAATGCTCTTAACTGCTGAGTCATCTCTCCAGCCCCAATCCTTCTTTATTACCAAGATATTTTTCCATATTTGCAACATTGTAAAGGGAGGCATGGTGACAATCCCATGTAATCCCAGTACTTGTATAACAAAAGCAAAAGGATCCCATATATCAGACCAGTTTGAGCAATCCAATGAGTTCAAGGCCAGAATATACTACAAAGAAAGTCAGTCTCTTAAACAAGAACATTCTAAGAAATTAGAAGACAAAGCAATAAAAACTGGTATACTTTTCTAAAATTTCTAAAAGAATTCTAAAATTCTTTTTAGAAAAGGTGTGTGTATGAGAGAGAGAGAGAAAGAGAGAGAGCCCTATTTTCCTGATACCATAGCAGAGCTGAGTAGTTTTGACAGAGCCACTAGGTCGACAAAATCTAAACTATTTATATCAGTCCTTTATACAAAGTTTTCAGACTGTCATGTAAATGAGAGCCAAATATATCAGAAATGGTAGAAAAATAATTATTCATTTCAGTAAATAAGGTTTATTCTGAACTCCTCCTCCTTTGTAATTTAGTGTCACTTAATAAATGCTGATACTCACATTTCAGATACTTTACATAGAGTAGGTTCATTAGCGTTGCACAGTAATTCATCCCTGACAATATTATTACAAACAAAATCCTTACTAAAGCACACTTGTAATTATCACTACATATACTTATCTTTCAATTGCATAGGTCTACTAAGGTATATATATATACCTTATATATATATATATTCCAATATATACCTACATATACCAATATATAGACAAGCAAAGCTCAACAGAGAAATGATAGTTGATATAACTTAGTAACTTAATAGTCTATTAAGATTATAACATCTCAGAGTACCATTAAAGACCAAAACAGTGTTACTTGACTGCATATTAGGAAAGACAATCCATCAGCATCAATCCAAACCCACCAGGTTTCTCTTATGCACAAAGTTTTGAGGACCATTGCACTGAGAAATCATTTTACCTTGAGTGTGAAAAGACTAATCCGGCCAGGCAGTTTATAGAACAGCCCTTCGCCTCCTCTTGAGTTGGAATGCAGCATGGCATTGAGGCACGCGAGAGGGGATGTCCCACTGTAAAGGGGGAAAAGATGGAAATGGGTCACAAAAGTTGGTGTCTATTACCAAAAGTTCCTCTAATTAATTTCCAAACCAGGAAGTAAAGCAAGCAGAGCAGAAGTGATGATTTCACAAATCTATTATGAAAGCAGCAGGAGACAAATAACTGAAACTCACAGAAGTGCCGCTCAGAGTCTAGGCTGTGGTGCATAACAATTCAGAATACACACCAAACACATCTTTAGTGTTTCCTGACAATACAAACCAAGCTCTAAAAAAATTTAGAGACCATTCAACAGTTAAAAGTGCTTGGTGTGAGTCAGGTATGGTGGCATATATCTTTAATTCTAGCTGGCAGGAGGCAGAGAGTTCTGAACTTGAAGCCAGCCTGGTCTACAGAGTGAAGAAATCTATCTCCTGTCTTGAAGAAACAAAACCAAGAGTCAACTGGCTGCTTTCAGAGTACCAGACTTTGATTCTCAGTACTCATAGTGGGTGGCCCACAACACTGTTACCTATAGGCTATGCCCTCTTTTGGCTTCCAAGGGTAAACAATATATGCCATACACACAAATTAAAAATTAAAAAATTTCCAAGTCGTATGTTAACAAATTTTAAAGCACATATCTTAGCCAGGTGTGCCGTTCATTCTTATAACCTCAGCCCTCAAAAAGCTGAGCAAGGAGGGCAAAATCTGGACTTCATAGTCAGTTCCAGGCCATATTGGTTTCTATTGTGGGAATCTGCTCAAAAACTGAATCATAATACACATAAATTTTACATTAGGCACATGCCTTTAATCCCAAAATTCAGGAGGCAAAGGCAGGCAGATCTTTGTGTTTGAGGCCAGCCTGGTGTACAGAGTGAATTCCATGACAGCCAGTGCTACACACAAAAAAACCCTTTCTAAAAACAAAAACAAAAACTTTTACTACTACAAATGAGTTTTCTCAGCTGAGATTAATGGCACACACCTTTACTTTCAGCGTGAGAGACAGAGGTAGAGGCAGGCTGATCTCTGGGAATTTGAGTTTAGCCTGGGCTACATAGTAAGTTCCAGAGTAGCCAGAACTACTTAATAGAAGCCCCCACATCAAAAATAAAAATAAAAAAGGAACTGTTTTGATTTTGGTTCTTGGGACAGAGAGCTAACTCAGCAGTTAACAGGACTGGAGGTCAGTTTCCAGCATCCACAACTGGCCGCTTACAACAGTTATCAGTACCTCTGGCATCTGACACTTTCTTCTGGCCACCATGAGTTAATCTCCAGACCCCACACATATTACCTGCCACTAAGCCTGAAGATCTGAACCAACTCCTGTAAGTTCTTTTACCTCTATAGGCCTCCTCCCCAATATTCAAAAAGGGGGAGTAAAATGTAATAAACATTTTTTAATAAAAAACAAAAACAGGGTTTCCAGTATCTACACTGCAATATACATATCATGCCCGAACACTGCCACATAGCTTTATGAAAACACAAGTCTGAATGGCACTGGATCCTGATAATATGCCTATACTTTATTTTCCGCACTTAAATATTTTCGAAAAAAACCACCCATGATTTGATTTTTCTTTATTGTGAAAAGGAATGAGTCTCATCTACAGACTTCATTACAAAGAAAAAAGCCATCAAATGGAGTTAGCATAATGTTTAAATATCCAATTAGATAGTATATGAAGTTCCATGGTCCCTGCCACAATAGGTTAAAAATGACAACTTCATGAGACAGAGCATTTACTAATCTTAACACTGAAAAGGTGTCAAAACTAGACAAATGCCTTTTATCATTACATCTGTCACTAGAGTGTGAGTGTTAGGGTTTATCAGTGCATGTTTTCTTCCCTCTTTTTGCTATGTTTAAAACAAAAAGTATTGGGCTGGAGAGATGGCTCAGTGGTTAAGAGCACTGACTGCTCTTCCAAAGGTCCTGAGTTCAATTCCCAGCAACCACATGGTGGCTTACAACCTTCTTTAATAGGATCTGATGCCTTCTTCTGGTGTGTCTGAAGACAGCTACAGTGTACTCGTCATTTACATAAAATAAAGTTTAAAAAAAAAAGTAACTTAAGCCCTCATTTTTCAAAACTAGCAGCCTTAGTTTACATAGTGTTAAAAATAAATTAAATGTAAAAAAGTCATTTTAAAAAAATAATTCTACTTTGAAACACACTGGATGCTAAAAATAACTTTCAACAAAAAACAGTCACTAAAAGCAAGTGGGTACAAAATGTAGACCATCAAATGGCTGTCCTAGCATCTCCTACAAGGGATAAACGCTGGCAAGTCCTTCACACTATACCTCTCTACAATGACAGAGCTACCCACTCCTCCTGGCTGCTACCATTCCTAGAGAAACGAAAAGCACAAATAAGGGACTAGTTTACCTTCTATTGACAGAGTGATCCAACAGCAGGGAGGACATCAGCACGATGAAGAACAGCCCATGGGGGAAATAAAGCACAATTACCACACTGTAAAGCGCATAGCTACAAGTCAAATAGGCTGTAGGCAACCCTAAGCATCCACAAAACATTGAGAATATGCAACTAGAGAACTAACTTCTCTCATTTTAAATGGCTACAGTTTGATTAGCAATATACTACACCAACTGCTTAGGGCTGGGAGAAAAGCTTTCAATAAAGTGCTTGTCAAGCAAGCACTCAGACCAGACTTCACACCCAAAAAGCTACATGTTAAAATACCAAAACAAACAAACACACAAACTACAGCAGGCATGATAGCCAGGCACTTGCAATCCTGGTGCTGGGGAGACAGAGACAGGCTTGGTAGCAAACCAGCACAGCACAATTTGCAAACAATAGGTCAATAATAGACCCTTTTTCTCAAAAAGCAAGAAAAAATGACATCCAATGTTGTCCTCTCACCTAACATATACCATGCACCATGCACCTGCACATATATAAACATATATGCAATATCCCCCACAGACAAAATGCTGTTTGTTCCAAGTCCCCAAAAGGGACTGCTATTATATAGGCTCCTCCTTCCTCACTTAAATTAAAAGAAAGGCAGGTAGGGGAAATAGCTGGTGTAGTGGCTCAAGGTGTTAAGAGCATTAACTGTGCTTCCAGAGGACCGGGGTTCAATTTTCCAGTACCCATTAATAGCTCACAACTGTATGTAATTTCAGTTCCAGTTGTTCCAATGCCCTCTTCTGGCCTCCATAGGCACTAAATGCACACCATGCATATATATACACTAGTGTAAAACACACACAATAACAATAAAACAATTTTTTTAGCTGGGCAGTGGTAGCACATGACTTTAACTCAAGAATCCAGGAGGCAAAGGCAAGTAGATCTCTTGAGTTGAGGGCAGTCTGGTCTACAGAGTGTATTCCAAGACAGCCAAGGCTACACAGCAAAATCCTGTCTCAAAATAAATAGATACAGAGATAGATAGATAGATAGATAATAGATAGATAGAAAGAAAAAAGCAAAAAAGGAGAAATGCATATAATGATGAAACAAGAACTAAATTAAAGGCACCCCTGTTTTTCATGCCTTCAACTACTTCTGTGTTTTCTGTTGTTTCTCCAGGAAAACTACATTGTAAGAAAATTGTACAAATTCCTCAGTATATTTGTATCACAAGTAGCTAAATTAGCTACATGGGGATGGTAAGTGCCTGTACTCCCAGCAGTGAGAGGTGGAAACATGAGGGTCAGAAGTCAAGGCCAGCCCTTGGTTGAGCAGCAAATTGGCGCTGCCTAGGGCTACAGGAGACCATCTTAGACACAGGAGCGAATGGCTAAGTCCATGGGTAGCTAAGCTACAGGGCTTAATGCCACTGAGACCATTTTTCTTGGGTCAGAAAGCAAAAGATTTCAGTCCTGTGTATAGAAAGTAGAGAGAAAAGAGAAAGAATAGAGAAAAGATATTTGTTCCTTCTCTATTACCAAAACTTGTAAAACAAGAGTCTATGAGAAGGTCAGGCTGCAGTGAGACCTTACCTTAAAAAAAGAGTACTAGAAAATAAGAACCAAATTCTAGCTGTTAAGTCAAGACCTAGGTAAGGTCCTGTGAAAGATACTGTATTTCTGATGTTAATAAACGGATGTTCACTCACTACACTCTCACCCTCACAATACACTCCAGATATACCACCATTACATACACAACCACAGACAGACCAACAGGTGAACTTACTACTACAAATCAAAGGCACATGTCCTGTGAAGACCTCATTTAAACAATAAAAGCAATACAAACCTCATTTCCTTTAGTCCTTCTGCCTCTATGACCTGCAGAATCTGTTTTGGTGTCATTGGAGCATCCGAGTAGTTTTCTAACACCTGAAGAAACATAAATGTCCTGACTTCAGTGCAAAAACTTTCATTAGTCTGCAGCATGGCCTGCTATGAGGAGCTGTTGGTGCCAGATGAGATTTACCACAATCAATGATGTTGGAGCTATCGATATGGCTTGATGACAGAAGAGCAAGGCCCCAGTATGGCATTAAAATAATTACTTCAGATTCAAATCACATTTTTATAAGTATATTGAAAGATAACTACAGAGCCGGGCATGATGGCACACGCTTGTAATCCCAGCACTTGGGAGGCAGAGGCAGATGGATTTCTGAGTTCAAGGCCAGCCTGGTCTACAGAGTGAGTTCCAGGACAGCCAGGGCTACACAGAGAAAACATATCTCGAAAAAAAAAAACCAAAAAACCAACAACAACTACAAGACCTTAGTAGCTCCAAAAACTGCATAATTTAGTGTTGTTAAATATAGAATATATCTAAGGAACAGTGGCACATGCCTTTAATCCCAGCACTAAGCAGGTAGAGACAGTCAATCTCTGAGTTTGAGGCCAGCCTGGTCTACATAGTAATGAGGCCAGGGCTATACAGAAAAACCCTATCTGAAAAAGAAAGCAATCTATCAATCTATCTCCTGCATACATGTGTGTGTGTATATATGTATACATACACACATACACACACATGTGTATGTATGTATATCAGGTGTGGGGCATATGCCCTTAATCCCAGCACTTAGGAGGCAGGAGAACCTCTTGTGAGGCCTGTCTCAAAAAACAACAACAACAACAAAAAAATACTTCTGTAAAATAAATGAGAAGATTGAAGTTTACTAAAGGAACTTCCAGGCCAAGTTTGGTGGCACATGCCTTTCATCCCAACAGAAGCAGACAGATTTCTGTGGCTTCACGGCCAGCCCAGTCTATATAATGAGGTCAGAACCAGCCAAGCTACATAACAAAACCTTGCCTCCAAAAAAATTTTTGGACTAATTCCTATATCCTATATGTTCTGTTTTGTTCTGAGATAACCTAGACTAGCTCTGAACTTGCCATGTAGTCAAGGATGACCTGCAACTCCTAAGCCTGCTATCCCCACCTCCCAAGTGCTGGGATTCCAAGTGTGTGCCGTGACCAGCTTCAGTTCTTTTCCATTAAACCATGAAATTCTAGGGTTAACTGCCACAGTACTTTTTGTCACTCAACAAGACGATGCTGTAAGTTTTCTCTATGACTCACATAACAAACAATGAAAACCTAACGTCCTGCTTGTGTTAGTTCATCAGTAACTAAGTCTGTAACTAACGTTACTTCCTCAGCAATTTCACTAAGTTGAGCTGTTTCAGAAATGCTCCTCTCCTGATAGGAAAAGAACGTTGTCATTTCATTACCTCACCTTTGATGCATGTGCAGCTGCTGCAGGCACTGCAAGCTAGCAAGTATAACACCCAACTTCTCTCTGTCATTTATTAAAGTGGGGTGGGCAGGCAGGAAGTTCCAAAGGAAGGCTACGAAAAAACCTTATTGCCAGGCAGAGGTGGCGCACACCTGTAATCCCAGCACTTGAGAGGCAGAGGCAGGTGGATTAATGATCTTGAGGCCAGCCTAGTCTACAGAGTGAGTTCCAGGACAGCCATACAAAGAAACCCTGTCTCAAAAAAAACCCAAAAAGACCTTATCACTAAAGGAAGTCAAAGTTTGGAGACGGGAATACTAAACCGAACCTCCCATCTTTCCTCCTTAGCCTCTGTTAGTTTTTACACTACTCTTGTCAGTTACCAATACTGCTGATGACTCTGATCCTATCTACCTCTATCCCTGACTTCTCCCAAACTTCAGAGTCAAGGAGGTCTGTATGACCCACCAGTCTAACTGTCCATCCTTAACGTGTTCAACTCTAACTCATGAGCAACCCTGTTTAACTCCCCTCCATCCCTACCCTTTTTCCCTACATTCTTTACCTTAATTGGCACCTAATTTAGCAACACACATGTGGCACCGTTCATTCTCATCTACCTGGTTCACTACCACAGCCAGTGCCCCAACACAACACCCTTTTTGATTATATCCTTGAGTCCAGCCCTGTTCTCAAATCCATTTCTGTTTGTGGTTATTCACGGAACCTGTCTTGTACCAGGCCCTATTCTAGGGATCCAGAGTCTACCTTCATCATGTTCCTATTTCAAAATCATCTTCAGCAACTCTGACCATCTCTCCATAAGCAGCAGAAGGTAAGTTTTCAGAACCCACCCAGCCACTAAAGTGCAGGCTTTAGACTCAGACAGGACAAGATTTAAATTCTATCCTTAAAAATGAGGCAAGCACTTACGTACCTATCCAACCTGAGTCAAACGGGGTCTCGCACGCGTTAAGTATTGAGACATTCCTCTCAGGGTCATTTTTCAAATTGAAAAGAACATGAGGAGGTGCCCAGAAGCTGGGCACACAAAGCCTCTCAATCACCTCTCTGTCTGCCTCCCTGCAAGGCTGCCTCACCGACACTACACACTTCACCCCTGCAATTCCTCTTTGTTCCACCCCATTTGCACACTTCGCACATAAATTCACATCCATGTAGTTTTCCTCTCCTCCTCTGCCACTCTTTTTTCACCAGATTCTGCAGTACAGCCTCCTCTATGACAGGCCCACCTACATTCCACTGTTCGAAGCTTAGCTCAGAAATTACCTTCCCTCTGCAAGCACTCCCTAATCTATGTCAGCAGAGTCAAATCTCTTTTTCAGTAATCCCATTGTTCCACAGTAAAAGTAAATTATCTCCCAAGCAGGGAGGGATACTTCAAAGGAAGTGAGGAACTAATCATATTTATTCCTAAACAAAAGACAGAAAGCAAAGTACCTGTGCCTCCCCAGTAACATGTAACCCTGTAGTTCTGAATCTCTCTCTCTCTCTCTCTCTCTCTCTCTCTCTCACACACACACACACACACACAAACACACACACACACAAACACACACACACACACCATCTTCCAAAGACTAGATATTCCACCTCTTCACTGTCTACAATTACCCAAGTTCCAAGACAGGCAAGGTTGACTTAAACAAACCTATGATGAGCCTTAGTACATGTTACTGATGTTCACTGTTACAAGATACCATCTCTTTGACATCAGCTGAGCTAGCAATTCTCCTACAAGGGAAAAAAATAAAAAGTAGCATGACTGCAAAAATACCTACCAAATATTTAACAGTAGCCAGAAAGAGCTTGAGAATCTTAAAACAAAAGAAAAAACATTTCTAAAGAAGTTACATCTAAAGATATAAAGTATTCCTTTTCATTAAAATTGTATATAAACCACCAGGTTTCAGAACAATTCAGCAGTCCTCTACTGCCAGTCATTCTAGACCACACATTTTTTTGAAGGAAAAAAAACTCTCTCTACTTGAAAGGAAAAAAGATGTTTGATATAAGAATGGTCAGCCATCGGGCTGGAGAGATGGCTCAGCAGTTAAGATCACTGAAGGTCCTGAGTTCAAATCCCAGCAACCACATGGTGGCTCACAACCATCCCTAATGAGAGGGCTGATGCTCTCTTCTGGTGTGTCTGAAGACAGCTACAGTGTACTTATACATAGAAACAGGCAGGGGTCCTGAATTCAATCCCCAGCAACCACATGATGGCTCACAGTATACACATATACATAAAATAAATAAATCTTTAAAAAAAAGAATGGTTAGCCATGAATCAGAGAAAAACTAAAGCATGCAATGTAGCATTTCTCAAAACCCAGAGAAATCTACTTAAGAGTAGTACACAATTTAAAAGAAAATCTCCTTGGTTGTTTCTCACAAACTGTTCCTAACAAGCTGGCTTATTTAACTCCACATCTCTCCTTCCGATAGCTGGAAACGCCACACCACGCTGTGAACTAACAACAGCAAAAACCCATCTGCAGGAGTCCGCTACTCTGCTGGAATTCTCCAGAATTCTGTAAGCTTTCCTACACCCAAATGGCATATATAAGTTATCATCTACTCCCCAATTTAAGCAAGACCAGGAGGAGCTATTAGAAACTCCCACCTGACAAGCACATGGGCCAACACTACATGTGATCTAATCTCAACTGTCCAAAAGCAAGTACCAATAGTAATCCTGTGACAAAACTAACTGTATTACCATTGTAGCTCGATGCGTGCCAGATGTCCCTTTATGAAGTAAAAGCAAAGAAACTCCCCAGTACTCAAGTGTGGTGGGACTTTTTTTTAATGGGAAGAAGACTTAGTCGCCCACCCCCAACAAACCCCCGCAAAAGCACAGAAAATTCTAAAACACAAACCACATAAAAGATATGCAAAATTACATGCCATGTTCCCACAAGTCCTCTTTCAAATGGACAACTATACCAAAGAAATTCCTGTTCAGATTACTATTTTTAACTGAAGAGCCACTGTAGAAAAAGAGAAAAAACTGACTTAAGATAATTGAGCTTGAAGGTGAACCAATGATAAAATAGAAATAACAACCTTAACCTTGGAATTCAAACCACAGTAAATTTAAGAACTTAAAGAGGCTTAAAATAGGCTCCAAACTGCTAGAGCCTTTCAACTAATAAGAGCCCAAAGAGCTTTGAAACGAGAAGATTTCAGAATTGTCAGGACATAAATAACACAGGATTTGAAGGTACTGTCACCTACCTCTAACAAGTAGGGTTCTGGCAAGCAAATTTTCTTTGGGAGCCCAGAGTCATAAACACCTGCACACACAAACTCAGAACTTCAATGAACAGTCAAGATCCGACAGCCTCCATGATAAAACACACTCTCTCCATTCCAGCTTTCTCCTAAGCACCTTCAGACCTAAACGTGTTAAGTGAAGCATCTTTGAAAAAAATCCTTAAGTTCCAAAATCATAAAAACTAGCCAAAGGTTCTAGTTTTGATTGAATCACAGAAGGAAAAATCCACCACCTAGGAGTTTCAATTTTCATGTGCCAAGCAAAAAATAAACTGAACTACATCTTTCACACAGACAATCCCTGTTTCTGTTCCCAGGGTAACAGGAGACGAGAGAGATGATCAGGAATACCAGGGGAAATTCTCCGGCAGCTCAAACAGCCATGGGTAAATGAATAACCGGCTTTCAGACTCCAAAAAAAGGGTTCACTCTAGATCTTTATCCACCTCCAACACTTTTGAGGCAGACTCACTTTCCAGTAAAAAGAACAGCTAGAAAGCTGAACTTCACTCCATCATTAAAACTAAATTATAACAATTACATATAAAATACAGGGCGTCAACAGAAAAGTAGGATGTACCCATAACCCTGCATGTGGCAGTCTGAGGAAGTGACATCTCCGAGTAAAGTATAACCTATTGGAATTGTCATCAGCAACATTTCATAAGAACGTGCCTCAGGTCTTTTGGCTTTGTATTTTGAGTCCAAAAGAAAGCTATCTCACAAGTCCCCTGAAGCTTAGGAAACAGAAAATCCACAAATCCTCTAGGCAGGTAGCTAGATCAAGAACCTATTTACTTTTTTATTTTAACTAAACCCTCAGAAGAGAAGCTTCAAACAGAAACACATTCTTTGCAAAGTGTATTCAGCTCCTCTGCAAAGTGTCTACCCCTATTGCAGTCACAGGGGTTCAGTGTTCCGGGGTCCCCGGCATAACAATCGCTTAAGCAGCTGACTAAAGTACTGTTTCTCAGCGGAATCTCGAGTTCAGTGAGTTTAAAATGAGCCCTAAAACCAGATTTTAAACACAATCGCCAGGTATACTCCCACTGGGCACTCTAGTTTGAGAACCACTACTCAGGGGTCAGATTGGTCCTTAGCAATTGCTTTCCGACAAACACCTGGTTTAAATTGCCAACACTCTGAATGCTTCTCACGTCCTTGAAACCAGGGGCACTTTCCCACCCCCACGGTGTCTAGTGACCCACTCCACTGCCCACGAAGAAGTAAGGGAAGCACTTCCGACCTTTCCCGGAAACCTAACTCCCGCAGAAGAATAAACGGCGCTTCCCGGGACCCCCTGCTGCTGCCAACGTGGGGGAGGGGAGACTGGAGCCTAGGCGCTCGAAGGGGAGGAGCCGCTCTCCAGCTCGCCCCTTCGCTGGAATTCAGGGGGGTGTGCAGAAAAAGGTGCCCCAGCCTACTCGGGCCGGGGACCTCGGGAGCTCCACACCCGGGCGGCCCCGCCCCCTGCTGCGGTGGGCAGGGCCTCGCCCCTCCCCCGCCCCGGGAGCCGCGCGGGAGCCCACCCCTAGACCCCCCGCTGCGCCCCCCCCCCCGGGCAGCCCGCCTCACCAGGCGCGCGGCCTCGGCCCACGTGCGCTCCTTCTTCCTCTTCTGTTTGTCCTTCATCCTCCTCCGCGACGGTGGTGGCGGTTCCACGCGGGTCCTTCGGGCGGGGCGGGCTGGGGCGGTGGCGGCGCGGGGCTGGGGTGGAGGCGGCAGCGGCGGGGGGCGCGTGGCGGCGGCGCGTGCGAGGACTCGGGTGCGGCCGGAGAGGGCGGGCGCACCGGGACTGGCTGGCGCGAGACCCGGCGCGAGGGTGGCGCTGGGGGAGGGGCGGCGGCTCCACGCGCCCGCGCTGCGTCAGTCGCCCACGGTGGCAGCGGCAGCCCCGCGATGGCTAAGGAATGCGGCGGCTCCGCATAACCACGGGGGTCAGAGGTCACAGCTCGGCCTCCGCTTTCCCGCGCTGCTGGGAAACCAAGAGCGGACTAGTAGTGGGCCGGGATGGCGAGACGCAGCTTTCCTTTCGACGGTCGGATGTGTGCGTGTCTGCCGTGGGTATGTGTGTGTATGTGTGTGCCCGCGTGTGTGTGAGAAAGAAGAGTGAGGAGGGGGAGTGTGGGTTTTTTTTTTTTTTTTGAACAAAAACAAACCGAAAGGGTGGCTGGGATTTGTAGTCCTCACTGGCTCCCTGGCCTGCCCCTCTCCGGAAGAAAATGGCTGAATGAAGGGCTTGGACCACATTTCCCGGAGTGCCCCGGGTCCCTGTTTTCCACCCACTTTCTTCCGTACCCCGCTGCGCTGTTAGCTCGGTAAAGAAGGGGGCGGGAAGTCGGCCTGGAAAGGATGGGGCGGGGTCTCGCGAGGTTCGGGAACTAGGGGAGGCCTGAGGGTTTCTGGGAGGTGTTGCTGGGAAGGGGCGGTGGCTGGACTCCCCCTGGCCGCGGTTAACCCGTTCGAAGCTTTTTTGATTGTAGAGGCGGGTCCAGTGCTGATTCGGATCCTGAGTCCGCTACCCTCCTTCCATTCCGACAACCCCTTCTGCATACACAGTTCTCATCTGCACTTCTGGTGGGTGACAAAAAGCAGGACTTTTCTTTTTGGTCCACCCTTAAATGAGTCAACTGGAGCATAGTAATAAGCAAAGAGACACTCATATCAGTAAAACGGTTATTGCACGATTGACCGACTTAGATGATTAACCCATTTCCTTGTGTACTTTTAATACCTCTGTATTTGCACAAAATGCACCTGCAGTTTACAGCAGAATTGCCGCCAGGTGAATTTGGAGATCCGATAGTAGGTAAACATTTAAGGTCCATCCAAGTAAATAAAAAATGCACCTGAGTGTATATTTAGATACAATTCCCTGGAGAGAGGTCAAGTCCTAATGTCAACCAACCTAGAGTTAGAATCCTAATTGTGACTTGCTGACTCCTCTTAACCCCGCTAGTTTCCACAACATTGATGGGGTACAAATTAGCATGAAGTATCTAAAAGATTGGAAGAGAATGTGGAAGATCCTGATATTAGGCTTGTGTAATTCGGCTTCTGTTGTAGAATAAATGATAGCTGTTATTACAAGCTCACGGTGTGCAATGGAGTTTCTGAGCCTTGATTGCAGTGATAGGATGATGGAGTTTGAAGCACCTAGAACATGACATATTTTTCTGTATTTGTTGACTCAAAATCCAGAAACATTTATACAATTTTGGACTGGATTAATGACCAGGTTTTACAGTTTTTGAAAGGTTTGTGTGGGTAAAGAAACACCCTATATTCTTCTGGGGTTAGCACACAGCAGTGCTGAGTCAAGGAATCACCTAGCAGTTCTTATTACTGCTTACCTAAGACTCAAATTCAATAAACAAGAACACCTTTCTAATTTCATCCCAACAGGGAAAGGAGGAATACTTCTAAAATTATTGTTTTTGACAATGTAGGTTTTGTTTTTTGGGACAGACTCCTGGCTGGCCTGGAACTCACAGTGTATACCAGGTCAGTCCTGAATGCAGAGAGATCCACCTACCACTGCCTTACAAGTGCTGGGATTAAAGGTATATATGAGGATTTTGTTGGGTGAGAGGGAGTTGAACTGAAGGCCTCCCACAATCCCTGAGTTATATCCTAACACTATTTCATTATTTCTTTTTAGATTTTTTACCTCAAGAACCTCACAATATAGATAGGCTGGCATCAAATGGACTTCTATTGTCTTCCCTCTGTCTCCCATTAATACATGAAGGATTCAAATGCATGCCCCACTACCTCTGGCCTTTGGTAGTTTTGTTTATAATTCTTTATTGTTTTCAATCTGCAGATGAATCACATCTGAGAGGATAGTGAAACTTGGTTCAGATGTTTTGAATAGATCCATATCTCCAACAAAGCCACACACTTGGAAGGATTAAATAGAGAAGACTGTAAAATGCAGGCTTTGTGTTTTGTTGTGTTGGGAATTGAGCTCAGAACTGCATACATGGTAGATGCTTTACTGCTATACTACCTTCCAAGCACTTTTATGTTTTGAGACATGTTCTTAAAGTGTTGCAGGTTGGCTTGACTAGGCAGTCACTCTACCCCAGCCTCCAGGATAACTGGGATTGCAAGCCTGTGTCAGCAGATCAGACTGAAATGTTCGTGTTTATGTAATGGGCACTTTTGAAAGCAGTTCCTACTCAAAGGTATCCAACCTTTCATCCATGAACACTACCCAAACCCAGAACTCCATTACATTCTTTGGGAAAAGGAGTTTTGCTGATCAAATGTAGACCTTAGGAAGGTCATCCCAGAATTCTGAGTGGGCCCCTGAAATCACATGGATCCCTGAAAGTATAGGTGTTTTGAAAATAAGCAATTCAATTTGCTGTTCCTGGCTTTGAAGTGGACAAAAGCAAAGTAATATAAACAACCAAGAGTAAGCCTGACAACAGCCGTAAAGAATTAGGGATTTTAGTCATTCGACCCAGTGGAACTGAACTCTGACAGTGCAGACGAACTCAGAAACAAGAGTTTCCAGAAAACACATACCTGGACTTTAACCTCAAACTGAAGCCGGGAACCCCTGAGACCCACTCCGTATTTATACTCCTGGCACAGAGAAGCATGAGGCATTTCTCAAGGTGCTCTAAACTTCTATACTTTGTTAACTTGTTACAGCCAATAAAGCATAACACAAACACACTGTATCAACCCCCTTTAGTTTGTAGCAGCAAGCACTGCCTAGTTCTCACAAGTGGTTCAGGCTGTGGGAAGATCATGTAATATTTCAAGATCTCTACCCTTGGAGAATCAAATTAGTGACAGTATTGTCATTACGAAGGAAGAGAAAGTAGTATATCCAGAGGACTGTATAAGGCATGTGCTGGAAATGGGGGAGGCAGTTCATGCCTAATAACATCACTTGGGAGATAAAAGGAGGAAGATTTTGAGTTCAAAGCCAGCCTGGGCTACATAATCCATTTGAAGGCAATCTAAGAGACTACCAAAGGAAGAAAAGGAAAGTATTTGAAAATTAGATTTGATTATTAAGCCTTAAGAGGTTTTGGTGGTGGTATTTTTTAGCTTCCCAGTTAACAAGAATCACGTTTGTCAGAAGCAGCAAGCACATACATGTGTGTTTTTAAGTTGTTTCTATCACAGTACTTTTATTACAGGTGACCTTTGAAAGTTAACAGGGGTGCCATGGGCTTCGTAAGATAAACAGAACTGCTGCTCGACCCCACCCAGTTTGGGGATGAGTCACTGTTTTCAAATTTATGAACAAAGCACACAAATTAAGACTAATACAAGCAAGAAGCAGCAGACACACAAAAGGACACAGCATCGCTGATCCTCAGTATGATCTGGTAACACTAGTTCTTGGGCTGGAGAGATGCTCAGGGCATAAGAGCACTAAGTGTGCCCTTACAGAGAACATGAGTTCAATTCCCAGAACCCACATGGTAGCTCATAACTGTCTGTTTCAAACATGTGGTGTACAGACACAAACAGAGAGAACACCAATACACATATTTTTTTTAAAGAATTGAAAAAAAATTGTTTCTGGACTCCAGTGGGCCTGAGTTTGAAACTCTGTAGCTGTTCTCCAGTTGTGTGTGAAGGGGGCTTAAAAAGAGAGAGTGGGGTTAAGGGAGTGTGGCAGGGTGGTGTGGGGGAAGGAGGTGCCCAGGCGGGCCCCTGAGGGACCACAAGCACACAGACATGGTATAGAATAGAGTTTATTCAGGGCAGAGAATGGGAGTTAGGCAGAGAGAGAGAGAGAGTAGAGAAGTGGAGGAGTGGAGGCCGGCCATGACCACGTGGAGAGGGGGGAGGGGAAGAGAGCCCAAGGGGCAGAGGTGAGAGTGTGATGAGAGGAGAGAGATGAGAGAGAGGAGGGGCAAGTAGCCCCTTTTGTAGTGGGCCAGGTCTATGGGGTGGGACATACCTGACTGTTGCCAGGTAAGTGTGGGGTGGAGCTTAGACAGAATACTAACAGTGTGGCCTTGAATAAGTTATGAAACTTACTGTCATTGGACAACAGAATATATGACAAAATTCAAAGCATGATCTGGACAGGATGGCACATGCTTGCATACTTGGAAGGATGAGGCAGGAGACACATTTGAACCCTGAAGTTTGCAAACAGCCTGGATAACGCAGGAAGACCCCATCTCAGCGTACACAAGATCACAATCCCCCTGGCCCCAGTGCTGCAGGTGACCGGCGAAGGTGGAGCCCACCCGCTCCTTTGCACGTTGCATTTCTTTGCATGGCTTTTGGTTGGTTACTACACATTTGGTGTCTTTTCTGTATCCCCCACATGCCAGCCATATTTGGCATATAGGCAGTCAAACTGTTGGTGTATGAGCCAATCTCAGTAATTCTTTTGTTGTAGAAAGTCTCTGAAGAACTATCCCCTATTGGATGGTCTCATAACAGTTTTTGGAAAACATTCATGTGGGGAAAAAACTAAGATAAGATTTTACCCAGAAAGATCTCCACAAGTGCTAAGTAGAGACTTCAGGGCATTCCCAGTCTCATTGTGTTGCCAAATCTGCCCACACAATGCATGACTTAACTCATAACTCAAGGGTCTGAAATTCTACTCTTCAGTCTGAAACTCACAGTCTGAAATTCTACTCTTCAGTCTCCCATGACTCTGGAGAAGGTATTTAAATTGCCAAAATGTTTACAGCAGTTATCTCTAGGTTTTGTAAGACCAGGAAGTTTACTGGTCATTTTTCCATACAAAGTATTGCATTATTTTAATTTAAAAAGTTTTTACTTCAAAAACAATAGAACATTTAAATTAAGGTAGCTGTTATAATAGTGATATCATAGTAAATATTTTCCTGCCACATCTTCTAAATCTAGAATGTGTGCTCCATTATGATGTAAAAGTAAATTTTCATTAATATCAGCCAACAGTGGAAGAATATCTTTAATAATAGATTCTTCCCACTTTGGTGGAGCCCATAGAGTGACCTCAAAGGGAGACTTAAGCTAGTTTTTATCAAGACTATGGGTCATGACAGCTCCCTGACAGAGTAAAGTTTTCTGGTAGAAATGTCACTAAAGATTCGTTTCTAATGTTTAATCTCTTTTAATGCTAGAAAAAGACATTCAGAGTTACCATAGATCCTTTTTACCTAAATTTAGGCCCTTTCCTCTATAATGATGGGGAAAAACATTAAAAACACTAAAGTCATTTTGTTGTTTGGGACTGCTATGTTACTGGTTTGCCTTTGTTGCTGCTGCTGTTGTTTTGAGACAGGATCTTGCTGTGCAGCCCTGGCTGTCCTGGAACTCACTCTGAAGACCAGGCTGGCCTCTGCCATCTGCCTCTGCCTCCCAATAGTGTGGCTATTATTTTGCTTTTTGAAGATAGAACCCCAGTCGGTACGGCAGGCTAGCCTCAGCAGTACCCCTGCTTCAGCCTCCAAGTTCTGGGATTCTGGGTATGATCACTGGAACTCCTAGGATCGGACAAAAGGCATCAAAGTTCTGCCTTGTCCTGTGGGATTGCACACTCGAAGCCTGCCACCGTGTCACAAGAACACTTTGACAGCCTTAGAGCTACAGATAATACACATGGCAAGTTACAGATTACTTCAGCCTTGACCAACAATGGTAACTGCAAACTCATGTGTGGCACAGAGCAGAATCCTCTAAATGAGCTGGATCCCAACCCACACCTGTGATCAGAGCTAGTGAATAAGGTCATTTGGGAGATAATGGATTGCCTTAAGTATTGAAGTAATTTGTTTCATACCATCTGATACCTAATAATGAAAGCACCTCTGGAGCAGCTAGGTGGTTGTTTCTTCTTTGTTTTTTGCTAAGACTGCCCTCTTAGCAAAAGTATTACTATACAAGTGCTCTGTAATAGAGTTCAGGGGGTTCCCAGCTACCTCTGGAGCTCTGGTGGACAAAAACAGGAGCCACAGCTATAGTGCTGTTTTATCTTGGAGTTCAGGGAAGGAAAAACACTGAACAAATCTAAGAATGGCTCTCAGGGGCAGAACATTTACTTGCACTTGCCTATCCGGGGCCCTAGCTTTGATCCTTAGTACTGCAACAATAAATCATACCACTTGTCTCTCTTCCTGGATTCAATCGTGAACCAGGATTCAAACTAATCCACTTTACCCATCTTCCCGCTCTGCTTCCATTGAGCTGAAAGGCCCAAACCATTGCTCTCAGATGAGTAATCTGCACCCCTTCATTTCTCCTCCCTGACACTTGATATTTTTTATTGTTGAAACAGGTCTTACTAGGTAGTCCTGGCTGGCCTGGAACTTGCTATTAAAGGCCCTGAACTCAATGAGATCTGTCTGCTTCCAGAGTGCTGTAATTAAAGATGTGCATTCCACTCCACTGCACTGCCCTGCCCTGCCATTTTAATCATATAGTCTACATTTCTATGGCTCCATTTTGATTGTAATTTCTGTGGACTCACAAAATCAAGAAAATAAGGTCACTACCTCCTGGTCTAATGGGATCCTAAGAGATAGAAATTGTTAACTCCACATGTACAATCCCAGAACTTTGGTGGATAAGGTAGGAAGGTTGCCAGGAGTTTGAGGCCATCCTCAGCTACATAGTGAAACCATCACAAGAAGCCAGATGTAGCACCACAAACCTTTTTTTTTTTTTTAAGATTTATTTACTTATTACATGTAAGTACACTGTAGCTGTCTTCAGACACACCAGAAGAGGGTGTCAGATCTCATTACAGATGGTTGTGAGCCACCATGTGGTTGCTGGGATTTCAACTCAGGACCTTCAGAAGAACAGGCAGCGCCCTTAACCACTGAGCCATCTCTCCAGCCCCAGTACCACAAACCTTTAAGCCCAGCATTTGGAACATATAGGCAGGGGATGAATTCAGGATCATTCTTGGATACATAATTCTGTGCTACAAGAAACACTGGCTCAAAACTATGTTTCTTTAGAGACTAACAAATAGGTACTAAGGAACACAGGAGACCTTCAGGAGGAGCTGATACATTATCTGGGCCTTGAAAGCTGCAAAAAAAAGGAATGACTTGGGAAATTGTAGGAACAAGGACATTAAGTACAATGGAATGGCTTCAGCATATGTGTGAACGTGCAAGTGCTGCAGCAGGGTCAGCAGTCCAGTGTAGAAGTGTGGCTACAGTGTGTATGGTGCTAGGAATCAAACTAAAGGCCAATGCTACACCTGCAGCTCAAGCAATGTGGAGGAAACCACCTGCTGTAACACCAGGTCCACGCAACAGCTCAGACACCAGCTCTTCCCAGTCCATAGCATGGGGCCTGACACAGGTGTTACCAGCCTTTGCACAATGTTCACTGAGCCAGACCTTAGTGCTGAAGTCGATCTATAATGAGGGAAGATTACGTTGAGGACTTATCCACAATGGCTCTTAGCATGTTTTTCTAGCTGAATATCCCATGATTTGTGTTATCTAGCACCTCCATTCAAAATACAATTAGGGAAAACCCAATTTACTCTGTTTTGTTTTGTTTGTTTTTTGGTTTTTGGTTTTTTTCGAGACAAGGTTTCTCTGTGTAGCCCTGGCTGTCCTGGAACTCACTCTGTAGACCAGGCTGGCCTCGAACTCAGAAATCCGCCTGCCTCTGCCTCCCAGAGTGCTAGGATTACAGGCGTGCGCCACCACCGCCCGGCTCCCAATTTACTCTTAATGTTGATGATGACCTTATTGTCTGCTGCAAATGACACTGTCTGCCTGATAAAGCCAGAACCTTTGGCTTAGTCACTGTCTTGTCCTCCCTCCTGTGAGGGGCTCCCCTATCCCAGGAAACAGCCTCAGTACAATTTCACCCGGCACAGATAACTTCCTACTAGGATGGCACTGATAACTTCCTACTAAGCTGTTTGCTGAACCCTGGGGATCTGCAACATGTAATCCCTACAGTGTGTGGACATAAAGTGATGACAAGGTAAGGTGACAGAGCATTTAGTTATAGATGCCTGCACTGCTGCTGGAGTGAGGTGACATCTCCGAACTAATAGGAGCTAGAGAGGAATTAGGTCCTAACTTAATTAGAGTTATTTTGGGGGCAAAATAAACAAAAATTAGTTTCTGCCAGGCAGTGGTGGCGCATGCCTTTAATCCCAGTGCTTGGAAGGTAGAGGCAGGTGAATCTCTTGAGTTTGAGGCCAGCCAGGGCTACACAGAGAAACCCTGTCTCTAAAAACAAACAAACAAACAAACAAACAAACAAACAAAATAAACATCCAAGCCAGAAGTGGTGCATTCCTTTAATCCCAGCTACTTAGGACACAAAGGCAAGAGGATCGCAAGTTCAAGGCCAGGCTGGGCATTTTAGTGAGACCCTCTCCAACCCCAAATACAAAGTAACCACTTTCTTATGTACTAATAATTCCTTTAGGGGACATCCTTTCCTAGGATGCAGTTCAGGTGGTAGTTGCCTAGTGCAAATGAAGCCCTAGGTTTGATCACCAGTGATGAATAAATTGGAAATGGTGGCACAAGTGTGCAATTCCTGCACCCAGGAGACTGAAGGAGGAGGATCAGAACTTTATAGTCAAAAAGTCGATAAAGAGAACTTCAAGGTCACCCTGTTGACATAGAAAACTGGAGGATCAGCCTAGGCTGCATGAGACCCTAATCCAAAATAAAAAAAAAAAGAAGGAAGGAAAAGAAAGAAAGAAAGGAAAGGAAAAGAAAGAAAAAGAAAGGAAAGGAAAATTAAAAATAAAAGTCAGGGGAGACTGGTTCTTGCTGCCAAAGGAAACTCTAGTATTGATATCCCAAAATTTGCCTGCCAAATGAATACAGAAGACCCCAAAGTGGTTTTGCTACCAAAATGACCCTAAAATTCAACTGGGAAAATAGATGTAACACTTTCATAGCAAAAAGACCTAACTAAGGTCCCATCAGAACCCTCCCCCCCAAAAAACCCAAAGCCAATCACCATGGGGTTTAAGGGCCATTGTTACTAACAAGCAGAATGGACTTAGAACAAACCAGCTCTAAGTCCCAAAGGTGGGTGTAAGCTCCCCAAGCACTCTGCTCTACTGCCAAGGAAAGCCTCAAGATTAATAATCTGATTATTCTCAACTGGATATTAAAATATATTGGGTAGATAAAACAATGGGACAGTTTCCACAAAGGCCAGAACCATTTAACTGAACAGTGCAGATCAGAGGGCCAGGTGTACAAGGAATTGCAGCATACAGGAAAGTGACATATTCAACTGGAGCTGAAGATGGGCTCAGTGGGTAAGAGTGCTTGCTGCTCTTGCAGAGGACCCATTTGTGTTCTCGGCACCTACATCTGGCAGCTCACAGCCACCTGTGACTCCAGCTTCAGGGGACCCACAGCCCTCTTCTGGCCTCCAGAGACACCTGCATACAATGTTACACACACACACACAAACATATAAATAGATCTTTAAGAATAAACTGGAGGGGTCTGATTAGATGGCTCAGCAGTTAAGAACACCGACTGCTCTTCCTAAGGTCCCGAGTTCAAATCCCAGCAACCACATGGTGGCTCACAACCATCTGTAACAAGATCTGACGCCCTTTTCTGGAGTGTCTGAAGACAGCTGCAGTGTACCTACATATAAAAAATAAATTTTTAAAAAAGAATAAACTGGAAAAAAAGTAATGTCGACAAGAGCAAACAAGCCAGGATCCTATCTCCCTTATTAAATCTAGATTCCAGTATACATTTTATATTTTTATTTACATATGATAATGAAAGTACTAGAAGGAAAACATCTTTATTATCCTGGAGCTGGAATCTTTGTAAATATCAAAGTTCAAAAGAAGTCTAGCAAGGACTTGACTGCCTCAGTTTAACTCCTATGCAGCAACAACATGAGAGCAAGGACAATAAAGTGAGGGAATCTCTGCCACACATATAATAAGCTTAAAATCCTTAACAGGCAGGCAGAGTGTCACACAGACTCCTCGTCGTGGGGAGTAGATGCAGGAGGGTCTGTTCAAGGTGCATTTTGAAGCCATCCTGGATTATACAGGAATGAGTTATTTGGTCTTTTTCATTTTTAAAATCTTTTTTAGAAATCAAGACATTACTATATTTGTATGTGGGAGGAGCATGTTCACCATGGCACATGTATGGAGATCAGAGACCAACTTGCTCCCCCTCCCACACACACATACAAAATTGTATGTTCTGGAGGTCAAGCTCAGGTCACTGGACATGACAGCAAGCACTTTACCCACAGAGCGATCTCACCAGCTAACAACAAAATCTCGAGGAGTTGTTTTGTTGAGACTCGTGTGTGTGTGTGTGTGTGTGTGTGTGTGTGTGTGTGTGCTTGTGCTTACTATGCAGCCCCGTCTGACCTGGAAATGATTGTGTATACTAGGCTGGCTTCTAATTCACAGAGCTGGCTCTGCATCTCTGCCTCCTCTCTCTGCCCCTGCCCCTGCTCCTGCCTCCTGAATGCTGGGATTAAAGGTGTACATCACCATGCCTGCCTTAATAGTTCTTAAAGGTTTATAGAAATAGCTCAAATGGTGATAGGTCAGAATGATAAGGGTTAAAACTATAGGCAGAATTCAGCTTTTCCAGTGACATATGAAGATGACCATAAATTATTTACTGCAGGGTTCCTAAGCTTAGGTAGTTGTTTTGGGAAACAATTTGGCAATTTGTAGCAAAATTATGCTTGTTTTGGGCAAATGGGATTTGGATATTGTACTAGCTGGTTTTGTGGGTCAACTTGACAAGGCTGGAGTTATCACAAAAGAGCTTCAGTTGGGGAAATGCCTCCACGAGATCCAGCTGTGGGGCATTTTTCTCAGTTGGTGATCAAGGGGAGAGGTGGGTGGTGCCATCCCTGGGCTGGTAGTCTTGAGTTCTATAAGAACTATAAGTTCTATAAGAAAGCAAACTGA
Organism: Apodemus sylvaticus; assembly: GCF_947179515.1. Taxonomy (NCBI): domain Eukaryota; kingdom Metazoa; phylum Chordata; class Mammalia; order Rodentia; family Muridae; genus Apodemus; species Apodemus sylvaticus. The sequence continues at coordinate 138,760,525 of NC_067476.1, read as the reverse complement.
GCAAGCCAGGGGAAGCAAGCCAGTAAGTAACATCCCTCCATGACCTCTGCATCAGCTCCTGCTTCCTGACCTGCTTTAGTTCCAGTCCTGACTTCCTTTGGTGATGAACAGCAATGTGGAAGTGTAAGCTGAATAAACCCTTCCCTCCCCAACTTGCTTCTTGATCATGATGTTTGTGCAGGAATAGAAACCCTGACTAAAACGATAGAGACACAGCTAACAGATATCTTGTAATATATACCTAGGATTAGTCCTAGCGAATACATAAGTAACTGTAGTCTATGTCTGAGGTTGCTAATACCGCATTGCAAAAAATAGTTTAAAAACTGGAAACCCTGGAGGCTGGAGAGAGATGGCTCAGGGGTTTAGAAGCTCTGACTACTCTACTCTTCCAGAGGTCCTGAGTTCACAGCAACCTCATGGTAGCTCACAATCATCTGCCACAGGATCTGATGACCTTTTCTGGTGTGTCTAAAGACAGTGACAGTGTGTTCACATACATAAAATAAATCTTAAAGCAAACAAACAAAGAAACAAACAAATGGGCAGGAGAGATGACTCAGTGGTTAAGAGCACTGACTGACTGACTAACTGCTCTTCCAGAGGTCCTGAGTTCAATTCCAAGCAACCACATGGTGGCTCACAACCATCTTTAATGAGATCAGATGCCCTCTTCTGGTGTGTCTGAAGATAGCTACAGTGTACTCATATACATAAAAATAAATCTTAAAACAAAAACAAAAAAACTGGTAAGCCCTTCAGAGACCAGCAAGGATATTAAATTCTGGAAAGAACAATCAGAGGTTAGGTGTCTATTAAAAATAATTCTACATTAACTGTTTATGTGCCCACATTTTACTGAATGGAAGCAATAATGTACTGTGAACCTGTATATACTGTTTTGTTTTGAGTGCTCCAAGTAAAGGCCAGAACCTCAGTGTTCTTAACCACACTCTACTGACCTACATGGCCTGCAGCCCTGGATGTATGCATGTATGCATGCATGTGTGTGTGTGTGTGTATATATATATATATATATATATGTATGTATATATACATATATATATATATGGCAAACTAAAAGATTGTATACATATTTAAAAGATCATTGTCTCTGGTCAATGAACTTCCAGGGGATCTGATTCTTTAAATGCCTCTGTTGTTTTTTCCCCTCTGACAGGCTTTCACTGAGTAGCCTCTGCTAGCTCAAAAGCATGATCCCAGCTTCTTGCATATTAGGACACTCGTGTACTGTACTACACCCAGCCTTTGTGGTTTTTACTATCAAAATAGAAAAGTACTCATAGCGATGCATATGCTCACATGTGGACTCTCCCTCCGTACTGTAGATATGGGGAGACAACCCCTAACTCGGGAGGGTTAAGAACTCTGGGCTCGCAGGGCGGTGGTGGCGCATGCCTGTAATCCCAGCACTCTGGGAGGCAGAGGCAGGAGGATTTCTGAGTTCAAGGCCAGCCTGGTCTACAGAGTGAGTTCCAGGATAGCCAGGGCTACACAGAGAAACCCTGTCTCGGGAAAAGAAAAAAAAAAAAAAAAAAAAAAAAACGAATCCAAAAAACAGGAAAAAAAAAAAAAAAAAAGAACTCTGGGCACATCAGGATCTGAACACAGGCCTGGGTGACACAGGGACTTAATAGTACTTTACTAGCACTACTAGTACTGTGTGCTATTTAGTAATACACACCTCCTCCTGTGTGCCTGAAGGATGGCCTCTTAATCTCTTCAGCAACTCTGCAGGGTCTGTTCTACCTAGAGAGCGCAGTGGCTTACTGAGGGTAGTAGCGTAAATCCAGGCTGATGTGGCTTCAGACCTCTTGTTCTCGGGCCACTCCTACCACCCCCTTCATTAAGTCTTTGCTCTTCAGCATGACCTGGCACCTCCACCTTATAACACATGGTTTGACTACAGTGCTTAAATATAGATTATGCCATTAAGCAAACAGCATCTAAGCATACATACCATGGAGTATGTAAATGAGTTTTGTGCAGTCTTATCTGCCAACTTTGTCACACAGCTTTGCCACCTTCAGGCTGCATCTGGCAGAGAAAAACCATCACTTGGCAGTCATGTAGCTTTCATGAGCCTGACTGTGAGGTGCTATGGGGTTTCCCATCCAGCTCCTGACCTCCCAGCACAGTTCTACCACTGATCATTTTAGAGCCAAATGAGGTGATGAGAGGCAGACAAATCACATTCCGAACCAGCATGAGACACATACTAAGTTCAAGACCAGCTTGGTCCACACCATGAGTTCTGGGCCACCCGGGACTACCTAACAAGACCCTGTCTCAGGAAACCTAAAAGGGAGGCTCTTTAGGAAAATCCCTGATCAGTGCCACTACTCACAAACCAGCTTTGGGAGTGGTTGTTGCCCATGAGAGTTATGAATGGCCGCTGGAAATCTTCTTTGCCTAGACAAGTCCATTTCAAAGCACACAGCAGAAGTTCAACTGACCTGCTCTCAGTCCCAGCAAGGAAGGTGTCTCCCAGCCCTTCTCTGAGAGTGGCCTGGCCCTATTCCCAGGGACCAAAACCGTGGTGTCACGCTGAGGCAGTGGGATGCCTGCATGATGAACTGTGCCAGAGGAAACTGGTGGAGAGTTAGCAAACCAAGCCCAGAAAACACGTGCGAATAGCAGACAGGCTCACTGCAGGCATCTAACAAATTGCTTTCTGTTATCGCAAAGGGAAAGAATAACTTTCAAGGCTCCCTGGTAGAGCATGCTGGAGTGTGAACAGGGCTGTGCCTTCTTCATGTGGTGTCTAGACACTGACAACAGTAGCTACAGAAAGTATGGTGGAGCTGAGATTCCTGAGCTATTCTCCACCTAGTTCTCCACCACTCTAGGCCTGTCAGACTCCCCAGTCACCATGAGGGCTCCAGGCACTTGTTCCTGTCCCTTTGTCTGGACTGCTACTGTCTTTGTCCAGTGGGCAAAACCCACTCATCCTGTCACTCCTCTCCCCCGGGAGCATGTTACTCTTCTGACAGCAGACCTGTCTATCCCAGACATCTAAATGCCAGAAAAGGTCATCAGGTTATCTCTTCAAGGAATCTGGCTAAGAAATACACAAATGCAAAACTGGAAAAGGGCTAAGAAGGGAGCAAGGGACAAGGGACCCTCCAGCCAGGCAGAAGTGGAGAAAAAAACAGGACAGTGGAGGTGACTTAAACATGATTCCTGAAAGCCTGGCGGGTTGCAGAGACGTGTAATTCCAGCACTTAGAGGCTAAGGCGAGAGGATCTCAAGGTAAGGTCAACTTGGGCTACATATGGACACCGTAAAAACAAAGTAGAGGAAGGGGAGAGGGAGGGGGGCAGGATCAGGGATGGGAGGGGATGGGGATGATAAAGAAGAGGTCAGGAATTTGAACAGGGGTGTGTAGCAATGAGGGATGGGGAACTGGGGAAGCCACCAGCAAGTCTCAGATGCCAGGAAAGCAAGAGGCTCCCAGGACCCAAAGGGGATGAGATTAGCTGAAATGCCCAACAAAGGGGAGGGAGAACCTGTAGAGACCATATCCAGAGGTTAGGCAAGGTCCCCGGTTGGGGGAGGGGGCCACCCACTCATCTCCAAAATTTTAACCCAGAATAGCTCCTGTCCAAAGGAAATACGGGAACAAAGTGTGGAGCAGAGACTGAAGGAAAGACCATCCAGAGACTGCCCCACCTGGGCACCCATCCCATATACAGTCACCAAACCTAGACACTATTGTGGATGCTAAGAAGTGCTTGCTGGGGCTGGAGAGATGGCTTAGCGGTTAAGAGCACTGACTGCTCTTCCAGAGGTCCTGAGTTCAAATCCCAGCAACCACATGGTGGCTCACAACCATCCATAACTAGATCCGACACTCTCTTCTGGAGTGTCTGAAGACAGCTACAGTGTACTTACATATAATAAATAAATAAATTTTAAAAAAAAAGAAAAAAAGAAGTGCTTGCGGACAGGAGCCTGATATAGCTTTCTCCTGAGAGGCTGTCAGAGTCTGATAAATACAGAGGCAGATGCTCACAGCCAACCATTGAACTGAGCACAGGGACCCAAATGGAGGAGTTAGTGAAAGGACTAAAGGAGCTGAAGGGGTTTTCAACCCCATAGGTAGAACAACAATATTAACCAACCAGAGCTCCCAGAAACGACCAACCAGAGAGTACACATGGAGGGACCCTTGGCTCCAGTCATATATGTAGCAGAGGATGGCACTGTCTGGCATCAATGGGAGGCAAAGCCCTTGATCCTGTGACAGCTCGATTCCCCAGTGTAGGGGAAGGCCAGAGTGGTGAGGTGGGAGCAGGTGGGTGGGAGGGGGAGCATCCTGACAGAAGCAAGGGGAGGGGGGATAGAATAGGGGGTTCTGGAGTGGAAACCCAGAAAGGGGATAATATTTGAAATGTAAATACATAAAAAATTTCCAATTAAAAAAAAGAAGAAAAAAAGTAGAAGACCTCCTCCCCTCCAAAAAAACACACCATGGAGCCTAAGAGATGAGTAGGAGTTATTCACACAGGGTAGAATGAATGTTTTTAGGCAGAAAGCACATGTATGAAACTGCAAACAGAGAGTCAAATGGAGACTGTACCACCCAGTCTCCAGGGCCTAGCAAAGGGCAGACCTCAAAGGTATCAAGCATACAAAATCAAAGCCATGTGTTCTATACACACACACACACACACACACACCCTGCTCAGAAGAGTCATAATACATCTTGCTTCCTCTCCCTGTGTCCTGGGCAACAGGACCCCCCTAGCACACAAGTATACACCAGGTATAGATGGACTGTGTGGTCCCCAGACCTGCGGCAAGAGACCTCTGCCCCTGCACGTTCCTAACCCTTCCAGCAAGTCCCCAGTTGGCTTGCCTAACTGAAGTACCCAGGACCAGTTAACCACAAACCCAGTGATTAAAAACCACGGCTGTAATGACAGCAGCTGCAAGAGCTACAGTTACATCCTTGACAAATGTCACCAACAACTCCACTGGCAGATGTGACCACATGGTTCTTAGATACCAAACTCTCAGAGTAAACTTCAATCAAATGGCAACTGCAGTCTAAAAGGGCTTGCCAAAATCACAGGCCCCAAGATTAAATGATCAGTATGAAGTTCGAAGCAGTCTCCAAGATTTAGTATTTTCTCAATTTTTAAAAGCAATACCACCAGAGAAACACAGAGAAACCCTGTCTTGGAAAAAAAAAATCCAAAAAAGCAATACCAAAGATGAAAATACAATTAAATTGAGCTGGGCAGTAGTAGTGCACACCTTTAATCTCAGCACATGGGAGGCAGAAGCAGGTGGATCTGTGTGCATTCAAGGCCAGCCTGGTCTACAGAGTTCCAGGACAGCCAAGGCTGTTACACAGAGAAACTCTTGTCTCAGAAGGCCAAAAGAAGACAATGAAAAGGAGGAAGAGGAGGGAAAGATGAAGATGAAAAAGGAGGAAGAGGAAGACAACTAAATCGGCAGGAATATCCAAGTCACTTAGGTACCCTGTCCTAGATCCATCTTCATTTTGATATTCCCTAGCTAACTCAGAGTTCTAACATATTTTAACAACACAAGATTCAAGTCACCCTTTACTTGATTTCTTGTTAATGGATTCTGACTCTTCTCCACTATTACTTATCAAGCCAAGGAAGGTTTTGTGTTTTCTTTATGGAACAGGATGGGAAGTAAAGACATACTACACATAATCTGAGCATATTTTATGAAGAAAAACAAACTGCCTGAGTCCCGTGAGTCTCTGTCTCAGTGCTGTGCGTGACTAGGTGTTGTGCCTGCATGTGGGTCTGTGGTGCCCACAGAGGCCAGAAGTCCTCAGTCACCTGTGAGTGGTGGGACTCAAACCCAGGTCCTGAGAGGGAAACAGTGTTGTCAGTAGTTGAGCATCTCTCCAGCTGATATGTGACTTTCTTGTTGTTAGCTGCTTTGCTTTAGAATCTGCTAAAGATGGCTTCTGGGCCTTTTGTCTAACATCACATGTAAAGCTGGACTGCTCAGTTCTGACTACTGGTTTCCTGTGATACAGACCGTTCATCACCATCTTCCTCAACACACAGCCTTATCCTAGCATCGCCCACTGTTGAATGGTGCTGCAGGGCACACATCATACAGGTTGCTTTCATTATATTGCTAATCATCTGAAGAGCCCCAGGAGGCTAGTCTCACCCTGTCAGACAGGGGCGCCAAAAGCTAGCGAAGCCAATCAAATTCCTTACACTGGAAGAGGTAGACAGCAGAGTCGGTGGTAGAAGTCAAACCCAGCTCAGAGTCCAAAGTCTTTGGTGTTTAAATGAGAGCCATCCCCTGAAGGTGCATGAATTTCAAACTCAGTCCCCACTTGCAGCTGTTTAGGGAGGTTGTGGAACTTTAAGGAGGCTTGCTGAAAGAGGCATGCCACTGAGGGTGGGCTTTGAGAGTTTATATTATGGCCTGGCCACTTGCAGTTCTTCCTCTGTGCTGCCTGTGTGGTTAAGATGTGATCTCAGAGCTTCCTGCTGCTTGCTGCCTCTGAAACTGTGTACCAAAATAAACCCTTTCTTCTCTGAGTTGCGTTTGGCCACTGGACTTTAGCACAGCAACAGAAGAGTAGAACGAACATACGATTCCTCCTGCCAATCCCATTTCTCTGGAGGAGGTGCCGGACCTGCTGAGGTTTACCCAGCATGCCTTGGAATATGAAATTTTACAAGGCATGAGGCCCAGTTTTAATATTTTGATTTCCTGATGGTAAACAACGTAAGACATTTTGTTTTTTAAAAAGATATCGGTATATTTTTAAAGTAAACTGTATAATGGACAATACCTTTAAAAGAACTTTGAAAAGCAAATTACAAAGTTGAAAACTGGCATGCCTCTTGCCCAGGCCCAAGTACCTCAGGTCAGGAACTACTATAAAAACACGACACACAGTTTCTGTCTGTCCTTCCTTCCTTTTGCACATGTTAAGAGGAACTCTACCTCTAAGCCACACCTCGGCCCTGCCCTCTACGAGCTGTATTTTTTAATGTCTGTATTATAATTCAATGCTGATGTTCTCCTCCTATTCTGTAGCTACAACAACTTAAATGTTATAAGGAAATGACAGGTATCTGCTACGGGCAAGTCATTTTACAAGGCACTCATCATTTACACGGACACCTTTTTTGTAGATACAATAAATCCAATTGATTTTTATTACACATTTTAGTTTAGAATCACTTGTACATCGCTAGACAAAGAGATAATACAAATAAATATCAATTGTAAAACTTAAAAGAGTCCCAAGTACTGGCATATCCTTTATCTAAAGACAGCCAAAGAGAAGGTCAAGATCAACAGTAACTCCAAAGAGCCATCAAGCCCACCTCCTGCCTGCCCACATCACTCTAACCTCAGAAGCATGTCATTTACAGAGAGGAAGGTGCTAGAACCTGAAAGTACCAGACCAAGACTTGCATGGTAACTGTGGGGCATGCTGTTCTTACCCAGTTCCCTCTGAGACTTTTCATTATGGCTTTTGGAGTACATTAGTAGCCCCATTTCATTCACAAATGGTGGCTCGATGGTCCAAGATGTTCACAGTAGCCCTCAAACTCGAGAGGCAAAAGTGAGGCAGACCTGACAGCCTATGTTAGCGGGGAATCGACGCTTCTCAGAAACTTGGCAGAGTCTACATTCAGTGAAGGAGGACTTAACGAGAGGAGGAAGAGCAGACAAGTGTCCCGTGCCTGAGCTGAACTGCACTCTGGCACCCTTGGGCATGGACATGGAGATGGAACAATTCAAGCAGCATGCAGGCATCAGACAGGGAGCAATGCAATGTGGGTCAGTCGGACAAAGTGCTTCATGCCTGTGGTCCGGGGACTCTGACTCTGACTGTGAGGATCTGCAAATTGTGTCATTTGCTACAATCTCAGATACATTCTACTGAACAGAGGAAGAGTCCCAAGAGGATTGTATGCGCAGCCTCAAACTCCTCCCAGATGGCCTTCTTCCAGCCTTTTAAAGACTCGCTTCTAGACTACAGTAGCTACTGCAGGCATGGAGGCCTTCCAGAATCTCAGATAGATAACTAACAGCATAAAGCTGGGGTCCCTCAGTGAGCTTGATATATCCTCTAGACTCTTGGCTCAATTCAGAACTCAGAGCAGCAGCATTCTGGGGGCAGCAAGACATTTTTACCATCTGCTCTCTTCAGTATCGGATCCGTAGTGAGAAAAGAGAAGCACCAGAGGCTGCCTGGGAAGGGACGGCTTCATGGCCACATGGGTGGCCTTCTACTTGGTGTCCACAGACCACTGTAGGAACCCAGCAGAGGACAGGGCAAGCTTGCTTTAATAATCATGTCTTCCAGGTGGTTTTTTTTTTCCTTTTGTCTTCTTGGAAAAGTTCTATGTGTCACTTAACCCCTGCCACTATCACATTAACCACTTCAAGACACCAACATTAAGGTACCTGAAGTTTGCAATCCTTTGTTTTGGTACACAAATGTTTTCAGCCTACAGAATTTAGACTAGTTGTGAGGAAATGTAAGAGACAAGTATCACTAGCAGCAGTCATCTTAGAGCACACGTCTCCTCATTTGGTTCCTAGTCTCAAGCAAACTCTTAGGACACAGGAAGAAGCAAGGTTTGAGACCAAGAAAAGATGAGGCAGGTTCCACTGCATCCTAGGAACTGCTGACTAGGGCTCTGGGCTCAGAAAGGACGCTAACACGAAGATCCACGGATCACATGATACAGATGTTAAGACATTGCACTTTACTCCTCCTTCCATGGGCTCTGTCCAGAACTGTGCCTGGGGACCAAGCAACTGAGTTAAAACATATCTCAAGGCCCACCTGAGTCGCCATCTTCCTGAGGCACCATGCCAGCAGGGTACACCAGTGTGGCAGACTTGAGGACTCAGACTGTCCCCTCAGGTTGGATCATAGACTCAGGACACTTCATGGGGCGTGCTTCTAGCCTGGATCAGTCATTCTGTGGGCCTTTAACACAGACAAAGGCAAACACTGGACGTTGGAGTATTTCTAAAACTGGACAAGTTTTCAGTGTCTCTTAAGAGACACACCCAGAGCACAGGTACTACTGTGCATACACAGCCCCACACACTCATGCTTTTCTCTTGGGGAAAATGAGTAACTGTCACCTAATGACCAACACAAAGCAAAGCCTGAAGTGCTGTAACATGAAGAACTAAAACTTATAAACCCAACTAGTCTACGTAAACAGGAAGTGTGGACTTCCCTCTGAGCCTACTCCCTCAGAGCCGCTTCTTGCCAGCACCTAGGGCTCCTCTCCACCCAGGGGAGCCACACTGGCAGGAGTCAGTGGTTTCTGCTCCAGGCAGACAGGATTCCTGTGCTTCCACCTCTATCTCCCCTGCCTCCTGGCTCTGAGTCTCCTGCCGCTCGTCTGCATCTGCCTCCTTACCCTCCTGCTCCCAGGACAGGATGGGCCCAAATTGGGGGGTTCACAAGAGCCCCTTGCCAATGCCTTCCCCCAACTCTGCTCCTATCAGAGAAGGCAGAGCCAGCTTCCCTCTCCCACCTAGAGACACATGCTATAGGCGTGCTTTGTAGGTGGGGCCACAGGAGTCCACTCAGACAGAGCATGTGTACTGGGGAAAGACGGTGACAAATAAGTAAAGTGACATGGTAGATGGGCATGGCACTGGTTTATAGACGTAGGTCTTTAACAGGATGGTCATGGTTTTGGGATTTTAAAAAAGCTATTTCCCCAAACTCTCCCAGGAGGCAAAGGGAATGTCTTTTCTATTGCTTCCAACACCAAGTTCTTCTGGAGCAGGAACTGAAAGCCACTGCCCCATTTAACGGATTCCAGGCAGATCTACTCCTGTTGAGGAGCCCGGATTGCTCGCTCATCGGGCCATCCTGGGGCTTGGTTCCAAGTGAGATCTCTCATTTCACCTGCCAGAGGCAGGTACCTATTCAAGTCCTAGGGCTTTCATTTCTCAGCCCCACTGTCACTGAGGCTCCACACGCAGTCCTAAGGAGGCCTCAACTCCATATTGTTTAACAAGAAGGGAGGCTGGTGTGAAGAAGAGGCTAGGGGAGAGGAGAGGGAGGGAGGGAGGGTAGGGCAGGGGAGAACAGAGGAAAGCAAGGTCATGGTCATTCTCTTGCTGTCTCTTGGACTTTGCAGTTTATCTTACCCATGCATTCTGAGATGCTAAATAAAGGACACTTCCCAGAGGAACTGAGTGCCAGATCAGGACCAGCATGTTCGGGCAGATTAAGTTGGCTAATCTGCAAAGAGGCCATCACTCCTCCTCAGGGGAATGGTTCTGTGTTTAGGCTCAAGTCATCTCTGCAGTACTGTGCTCGCTCCTCTCAGAAGACAATGCTGTTCCCATGCTGGGAGGGGGTGCTGGGTTACTTGGGAACCAGCCCCCGAGACTGTGGGTAAAACTGAGATGCAGGGTTTCCTGAGGAGGAAGAGGAAGATCCTGATTTCCTGCCACTCTTGGGCCTGCAAAAGTCAAACACATGTGGACATTACCAACTGGCATACACATTCCAAGGTGGCCTTTCCTCAATGGCCTGAAACCAGGATTCTTTGAACTGTAACCATTAAACTAACATGTCCCCCTGGGCCTGGCCAACCCACCTGCCAGAAAAAGCGTGGAATCTGGAAGGAGGGACTTGGGGTGCTCAGCAAGTACAGGCCAAAATAAACAGGGGCTAGGACCATGCCTTCCTGGGTGCTGGGATTAAAGTATTCACTATTACACCTAGCTCAAATGTCCTCTCCAACCCAGGTCACTAGAAGCCACTCACCTGGCCTTGGGTTTTCTGTTTGCAGGGCTTTCAAAGGATGAGGCATCCACCTGTATCTCATCTTCATCCTGCAGAGCTGCGTCCAGTGCAGCCTGAACCTTGGGAGAGATGGCTGGGCCCTCATAGTCTCTGGTCGTCCGGCTGGGCATATCTAACTCCAAGAGCATGATGTTCTCCGCCTGTGGAAGCACAGCAGTCTTCAGCAAGTTCAAGGGAGCCAGGTATCCTCTGAGAACAGAATTGCAAGCTATTTGCCATTGAGAGCCTCCGGGAGGGCTGGCAAGATGGCTCAGCAGTTAGAGGTGCCGACTACCAGGCCTGATGGACTGAGCTCAGTCCTTGGAGCCCACATGGTAGAAAGAGATTTGACTCCCACAGTTGTTTTCTGATCTGCACACATGTGTCATGACACACATGTGCCAAAATACACACAAATAAATGGAATAGAAAAAATGTTTTAATAGAGCCCATGTTTGTATGGCAGAGTTGCGTGTATATACATTTGTGTTTGTACACATGTGTATGGAAGCCAAATGTCAGGTGTCTTCTAATGTTCACTTTTTTGGGTTTTTAAAATTAACTAATTAATTAATGTGCATTGGTGTTCTGCCTGTATATATATCTGTGTGAGGGTGTCAGATCCCCTAGAACTGGACTCACAGGCAGGTATCAACTGTCCTGCAAGTGCTGGGAATTGAACCCAGGTCCTCTAGAAGAGCAGCCAGTGCTCCAAGCCACTGAACCATCTCTCCACCCTTGTTTTTTATTTCTCACACAGGGTCTCACTGTAGAGTCCTGGCTGAGCTGGAACTCATTATGTAGACCAGGCTAACTTCAAACTCACTTCCAACTCCCTGTGCCTCCCAGAGGCTGGGATTGGAGGAATGCACCACCATACCCAACTTCGGATTTTTTTTTTTTTTTTTTTTTTTTTTTTTTTGAGACAGGGTATCTTTGTGAACCTGAAGCTACCAAGTCAGCTAGACGAGCTGGCCAGCAAACCCTGAAGACCCTCCTGTCTACCTCAGCATCAGGACTGCAGGTGCATGCTGCAGCTCCCAGCTTCTTATGTGGGTAAGTCCTTGCACTCAAGTTCTCACAGTTGAATGGATAGCACTTCACCAACTGAACCATCTTCGAAATCTCAGAAAATAGATGTCTTATACATTTTTTCCCTGGTAGGACTTATAGTGATTTTTTTTGTTTTGTTTTGTTTTTTTTTTTTTGGTTTGGGTATTTTTTGTTTTGTTTTCTTTCATGGTTTCTCTGTGTATCCCTGGCCATCCTGAAACTCACTCTGTAGATGAGGCTAGCTTCAAACTCAGAGCCCTCACTTATGCTTGTGAGTCAGGTACAATCCAGGGCAATGCTTCGTTCCCTTTGTTCTGGCCAATAAAAACTACTGCCTAAGTATCCCAGTTCACATGCATTCATCAGTTGACAGACATTTGATTAGTTCTGACTTTTAAATAATGGACAAAAAAAATGCACTGATAATGCATCATATACAAGTTTTTGTGTGAACATGTGTCCTAGCTTCTACTATTGTAACAAATTCCATGACCAAAAATAACCTGGGTTGGAGAAGCAGGATTTATGTAAAATTCTTTAGTAGTATTTAGTATTATAATGAGTTTCAGGCCACCTTGTATACATAGGGTAGAAGGAGATTTTATACACACACACACACACACGCATGAATGCGCCCGAGTGAGCAGAGAGAAAGGGAGATGAGAGACACAGAGAGGAACAGAGACAGACAGAGAAAGACATATTACACTAAGATCATAGTCCATCACTGAGGGGCGTCAAAGCAGAGAGTTGAGGTAGGAACCTGAGGCAGGCCTGCTTGCTTTTCCATGAAGTATTAACTGATCAAGAAACACAGTGAGCTGGCTGGTGGTGTGTGTCAACTTGACACAAGATAGAGTTACCGCAGAGAAGGGAGCTTCAGTTTGGGAAGTGTCTCCATGAGATCCAGCTGTAAGATTTTCTCAACTAGTGATCAATGGGAGAGGGCCCCTTGTGGGTGGTGCCAACCCCTGGGCTGATAGTCTTGGGTTCTATAAGAAAGCAAGCTGAGCAAGCCAGGGGAAGCAGGCCAGTAAGTAACATCCTTCCATGGCCTCTGCATCAGCTGCTGCTTCCTGACCTGCTTGAGTTCCAGTCCTGACTTCCTTTGGTGATGAACAGCAATGTAGAAGTGTAAGCTGAATAAACCCTTTCCTCCCCAACTTGCTTCTTGGTCGTGATGTTTGTGCAGGAACAAAAACCCTAACTAAGACACACAGCATTTGAGGACAGTGGGAACCATGGAGAAACACTGCTGGCCAGCTAGCTCGCCTGGTTCATACTTAACTAGCTTTCTTATACAGTCCAGGGATAATGGCTACCACAGTGGGCTGGGCCCTCCGCATCAACTGATAATCAAGATAACTCCTGACAGACATGCCCATAGGTCAATCTGATCTAGACAGTTTGTCAACCTAAACTGTCCTTTCAGATAACTCTAGGCTGTGTCAGGTTGATAATTAAGGCTGAGTAAGACAACTTATACTTTGAATTCTTTGGTGTGAACACAACATCTGGTGTGTACTTAAGATAATGCATGTTCAAATTATCTGGGAGGTGAAGAAGACAAGTGTTTTACAGATTGTTAGGTTTAATTTGTCTTTAATATTGGTCAGATCTACTATTGTCTAATATTAATCAGATCGTTAATTACATGTTGAGCCGTTCTATCCATTACTGAAAATGTAGCAGTGAAGTTGCCAATAATTATATTTGACCTGTCCATTTCTCCCTTCAGTTCATCCAGTCTGGCTTCATGTTTCTGGGCTTTGCAAATTGTAAGTGCTAGTTATCTTCTTGGAACTTTTATGATTTTATAATGTTCATCTTTATCACATAACAATTTTGCTTTCTTTCTATGCTATTTATAGATTATTTTAGGCATCTGTCTGTCTGCCTCTTTGTGTGTGTGTGTGTGTGTGTGTGTGTGAGAGAGAGAGAGAGAGAGAGCTCCTTCTATCTTATGTATACAGGGTGGCCTGAACCGCATGGCAGCCCTCCTGCCTCATCCTTCCAGCTGTGACTCATCATACTCAAGATGGGTGACTTTTAATTTTCTACCCTGATTTTTCTGCTTTTATTTTTTGCAATAAACAAGTCTCACACAAGATGTGAAAAGATACAAAGAAGCAAACAGTCGTCACTATAGCTGACACAGGTGTTCCAGCTGTCTGTAGTCACTATAGCTGACACAGGTGTTCCAGCTGTCTGTAGTCACTATGGCTGACACAGGTGTTTCAGCTGTCTGTAGTCACTATGGCTGACACAGGTATTCCAGCTGTCTGTAGTCACTATAGCTGACACAGGTGTTCCAGCTGTCTGTAGTCACTATAGCTGACGCAGGTGTTCCAGCTGTCTGTAGTCACTATAGCTGACGCAGGTGTTCCAGATGTCTGTGGTCACTATAGCTGACACAGGTGTTCCAGCTGTCTGTGGTCACTATAGCTGACGCAGGTGTTTCAGCTGTCTGTAGTCACTATAGCTGACGCAGGTGTTCCAGCTGTCTGTGGTCACTATGGCTGACACAGGTGTTTCAGCTGTCTGTAGTCACTATAGCTGACACAGGTGTTTCAGCTGTCTGTAGTCACTATAGCTGACACAGCTGTTCCAGCTGTCTGTAGTCACTATAGCTGACACAGGTGTTCCAGCTGTCTGTAGTCACTATAGCTGACACAGGTGTTCCAGCTGTCTGTAGTCATTAGAGCTGACACAGGTGTTCCAGATGTCTGTAGGCAGCAGCACCTGTGTCCCTGGAATCAAGTGCATGGCAAGCGTGCGCTGGAGCTCCACTTGAAGGACTAGTTTGGGGCCCTGCTTCCTAATTGGTTTGTGAACTGCCTCCATCCCAGAGCACTGTTTGGTGAATGAGCCCTGCCTAACTCTGAAGACAACTCGTGGACAGAGAGAGCATGTCCTTGAGCCACAGCTGCAGTCTACTGCCTCCAGGAAGTCTAGCCCCAGGCTCCGGAGACACAGCAGCCCCATTCATCAGCTTTAAAAATCCATCCCCACAGTGCACAGTGGTTTTCCAGTGAAGCAGGCCGATTACTAAACACTGAGAGTTACTACTTTCAATCCCACTTTTGGTCATGCCTGTTTGCTAGAAAGACACATTTCATTTGTGCACTTTAAATACATTTTCTTGACTCAGGTACAAAAACCTGGCAAATTTTGCACCGTCTGAAACTGCTAGAAATAAGCCTCTGAGGCCCCTGCCTGGCCCCACCCTTCCTCCTCCCTGTAAACCCCACAGTAAGCAGTTTTTGCTTTTTCTTTCTCTATTTTAAGTGACTAAGCACCAGGAGGAGATGCACCCGGCTCATCTGGCTCTGGCTTGAAAGGAGAGGATCTTTTGGTATATATAATTTTTAAGTGAAGCCTGCTATGATGGCTCACACCTGTATTCCCTGTGCCTGGGAGGCTGAAGCAGGAGGATTGCCTAAGTCTGAAGCTATTCTGAGCTACATACAGGTTCTAGGCCAGGTTAAGCTACAGAATGTGATCCTGTCAAAATCTTCATTACAAAAATAATATAGGTTGCAAAATCCAATTAAGTAAAATGAAGGAACACTTCACCGCTGAGTACACTTTCACTGCTCAGAAGGTAGTAGTAGCTCAGCGCTCATGTATGTCACACACCAGATTTTTAATTCATATATACTCTTCTAGCACAAACTTTTGATTTTATTTTTGGTATTGTTGTTGAGGTAAGGTTTTTATCTGTAACCTTGGATGGCCTTGAACATGTTATATAGATCAGGCTGGCCTTTAGTCACACCTGCATGCTGGATTGCGGATGTGTACCATCATGAATAGTAAAACCGTTCATAACTTAATCATACAAGGCTCCCATCCCATCACTGACCATCCACCGACCCTCGAAACAACAGGTCTGGCTAGAGACCCTGGCAGCGCCCACTCAGCCCTCAGGTATAGGCCCAACACACAAAGTGTTTGCAAATAGAAAATCTGCAGAGTTTTATTGCAAGATATTTTAGGGTTGTTAAACAGTGCTCAATATGTCACTTTAAGTGACATGCAACTAACACAGTGCTAAATAACAGTAGCAGTCCCCTAACAAAGGCCCATATCCCACCACTAAACGTGTATCTTTCTAAGTTCTCACACAGATGCCAGTGCATCTCTCACTGCTCATGTCTCCTGGCCTCTGAGGGAGGACAGGGTACCTGTTCCCCACTCCTCCTTTGTCCTGAGGTTCTTTTTTTTTTTTTTAAAGATTTATTATTACATATGAGTATACTGAGGCTGTCTTCAGACACACCAGAAGAGGACATCGGATCTCATTGTGGATGGTTGTGAGCCACCATGTGGTTGCTGGGATTTGAGCCAGGGCCTTCAGAAGAGCAGTCAGTGCTCTTAACCGCTGAGCCATCTCTCCAGCCTTGTCCTGAGGTTCTAAACCTAACTCTGCTTCACCTTTCTTGTTTTAACTGTGTGTGACAATGCAGGTACAGGTATGTATACATGCCTGCCGAGGCCAGAGAACAGCCTCAGGCATCACCCTCAGGAAAGCTGCCCACCTCCATTAAGACACGGTCTCTCAGTGGCCTGGAGCTCACCAATTGGGCTAACCTGGCTGGCCAGCGAGACCCAGGGAGCCTCGTGTCTCTACTTCCCCAGTGTTGGCATTACAAAGACACACCTCCAGAGCTGGCAAAATGGCTTGTGAGGAAAGGTGTGTGTTACCAAGTCTGTCAATGTAAGTTTAGTGTATGAGCACACACACACACACACACACACAGTGAGGATGTGTCTGTCACCACACTTGGCATTTTTATGTGGTTTCTAGGGCTTGAACCCAGGTCCTCCTGCTCAAACGAGAAGCACTTTATGGAGTAAAGCCCAAAGCCCTGTCTTTCTGCTTGGTTTTCAGTATCCACTTGTTATGTCATGTATCATTTGTTATGATTAGTGTACATGTCCTCAAATCTCTGGGAAAGTCAGATATAAATCCTGCAACTTGGCATGATGGTGTCTGAGGACTTCTCAAACCTAAATTTCTCTAGAAGAAAAAAAAAAAAAACCACAAAAAGATAAACCCTGGGGCTGGTGAGATGGCTCAGTGGGTCAAAGTGTTTGCTGCCAAGGCTGACAACTCGAGTTTGATCCTTGGGACCCACATGGTGGAAAAAGAAGAAAACCAATGTCCACAAGTTGTCTTCTGACACTTGCTGTGGCATGTGCGTGCATGCCACCCTGCCCCAAAAAACCATACATGCACACATTAAAATAATGAATGCCATTTTAACAGCTTTTTAAACTCCACGAAGAGTTTCTCACCCTGTAGCGGGGCTCCGGCCGGATCATCATGGACATCCGCGCATGTTGGCTCAAAGGTCTCTTGTACCCCACGGCAGAGACTGGTCGCTTCATCATCTGCTGGTTCCTGGAAACAGATGACAATGTTGAGGCCCTGCTGGATTATGCCCCACAGCCCAGGACGAGGCGGACGGGATGAATACTCCAAGAATTCAAAGCAGGAACTCCTGAGACTAAGGCTTGACAGAGCCTGATGGTAACTGCTTAGCCTTTATGCTTGAGGTGCCATCTGATTCAGATGTGGGCATCACGTTTCTTTCAAGCCGGAAGGGACCCCAGTGACTGTCTTGTTCTCAGACAGCAGCTAAACATAGCTACCAGTACTCCTCCTGCATCCCTGACAGACGACATACAACATAATCCCTCTGTCCTGTGGCTTAGCACACTTCACCTGGCAGGGGACAGGAAAACTGGAGATCATGGGAAATGCTATACCTAACTAGTTCAAGGGTAGGGAAGCCTCCCAGTTCCTAAGGTCATAATTAGTACCCAGCCTGTACCTCCGGGGCCTGTAGCTGCCACATCAGGCAGCTCCAGGTCCCAGTGCACCCTCCCCACTGCCCAGTGCCCCAGGCCACCTTACAGCAGTCTTTGTTTCCCCACAGGCAGGTGTACTTCAGGTCAACAGTGACTTACTCCAGTCTGGTTATAGGATGTAATTTCCAATGGTCTTCTTCATCATCAAAAAAGGATCTATTCATAATTTTATTCTTCTCTTCCAAGGGAATAAAGTTTTCTATAATAAGATGCCTGTAAGAATACACATAGGTGACTACAGGTGAGGACTGCACATAGAGCCAGGCAACGGCACACACGCACACAGTCTCAGCTACCTGGGAAGCTGAGATAGGAGGTGCCCTTGAGTCTAGAATGCCATCCTGGGCTAGAGTGAAATTCTTTCTCCAAACACAACAACAAAATAAATCAAAGTGAACGTCCCAGGAATATGGAAAGGTCATTCCTACTCAGGCATGAGTAGAGTAAGGATATGACTGGACAAAGTGTGTGTGTGTGTGTGTGTCTGTGTGTGGTGTGTGTATGTCTGTGTGGTGTGTGTGTGTGTATGGTGTGTGTCTGTGTCTGTGTGTGTGTATGTGGTGTGTGTGTGTGTGTTAGTTTGTTTTGGGGTGGAGGGTGACTGGAGGGTGACATAGAAGCCATCCTAGGACAAACATTTGCTACCCAAAGTAGATGGGTTTCCACAATGCTGAATGCAGGTTAGGGATGAAAGTTCTCCCACCCATGACTAGCTGTCCAAGCTGGAACAGTGTCCATTCTAATCGTCCAAGTTAGTACGAAGAATTGAACACAAAACATAAGGATGATTCCTGACAAGAGCTTCTACCTGACTAGGGGTCAGGACGAGCATCAAACAGCCTGGCAGGGTGCACACTGCAGTCTAGCACTTGGAGGCTGAGGCAGGAGCATCATGAATTCAACATCACCCTGGGCTACATGGTGAGTTACAGGAATAAAAAGAAAAATATTCAACAGGAAACAGGAACCCACAAAGTTATCTACTATGGTTGTGATTGGTCTATATTTGCTTCTATTATTTCAAAACCTTAGGACAAATAATGCCAAAGGGTGGTACTCTGTGAAGGACCCAGGACAAACGCCTCAGAATCACAGGGTGCTAAGGAACAGGTTATTTAAAAGATGTTTAAAAAAGAGATTATAACAGAGAAAATGGCTTCCTCAAACTGTTTGAGGATGTGACATTTTCTCTTTTGTTTGGTGTTTCAAAACTTATTTTTCACAATGTGATTTTTTTTTTCTGATTACAAAGGTTCTATTTATGTATTAGGAAATATAATTTTTCATAATTCCAGTATCCAGCAATGACTATTATCAGTATTTTGACAGTTCTTATTCTGACCTTTTTTTTAGAAGTATATGCTTACAAAGAAGACTGCTACAGTGAAATCTTAAATTATTTACTTACTATTGTGTCTGTTTCCGTGTGTGTGTGTGTGTGTGTGTGTGTTTGTGTGTCTGTTCCTGTGTTGTGTGTATGTATATGTGTAATTGTGCCCATGTGGAGGTCAGAGAACAACTTTGTGAAATAAATTCTCTCCTTCCACCTTTCTGTGCACTCTAAGGATCAAACACAAGTCCTCAGGGCTGCACACTAAGCCCCTTAGCTGCTGCGCTATCTCTGCAGCCCCATACACATTGAAGTTTTTTAGACTGTTTTATGTGCATGAGGTTTGTGTGTTTGTTTGTTTGTTTGTTTTGCCTGCATATATCTGGGCACCATTGTGGTGCCCACAGAAGCCAGAAGAGGGTGTCAGATTTCCTGGAACTGGAGTTCCAGATGGCTGTAAACTACTGTGTGGATGCTGGGAACTAGGTCTTCTGTAGGAGTAGCAAGTGAATCGCTCCGTTCTAAACTTGAAACTTCATTAGTAAAAGAATCTAATCCTAGCAGAGGACGGCAAAGGCAGGAGGATCTCTGGTGTGAGTTGATCTGGTCTACCTAGTAAGTTCTAGATCAGCCAGCACTACACCATGAGACTGTCTCAGAAAAAAGAGAAAGACGACTCCAAAGAGCCATCTTGTTGGCTTGTTAGAAACAGTAAAATCACCAACAGAGTTGGCTTTTCATTGTTTATTTTTAAGACAAGATCTCACTGTGTAGTCTGGGCTGGGCTTTTGCAAACGCTGAGATGACAGACATGCTGTGACACACTATCAGCTACAGAGCATAAAAACACATTGCTCAGGGGCCCGGAGTCACAGCTCAACAGGAGTGCTTGCACAGGGCCTTGGACTTGATGTCCAGCACATGGGTGATGGCACACAGACAGCATCCAGAGTTCAAGCCTTGGCCATACAACAAATCTGAGACTAGAATGCATGAAACCGTGTCTCAAAAAAAAAAAAAAAAAAAAAGGCCCGGATTTCATGAGAACAATGAATGGTCTTAAAATACTCTGGTGGATGAGTGCTCAGGTGTCCATTAGAGCAATAAAAAAAGTTTACAACAAAGGGGCAAAAGGATAAGGGGGAAGGATGGGGAGATTGTGTGGTGACCTCATAGAAATCGGCTGAAATGAAAAGGGACCTTGTCAGGACCAAGAAGGGGACAGTGAGGTGGCAGAGGGTGTGCTGGCAAGCAGGTGGCCTGTCCTCAGGACAGTCACTCCTGGGCCTGGCTGATGGCAGGGAGCGGCCGGTACTCACTTGAGCTTCAGCTCGCGGGTGAGCTCATTCTGCGTCTGCTCCAGCTCCTGGCGCTCTTTGATGTGTTCTTCTTGGAGGTCGTGGATCTCGGCCTTCACAGCCTGAAGCTTGGAAAAGAGCTGGAAGCAGGGGAGACACAGGTGAGGAAAGGCTGTCCAAAGAAGGAGCCCCTACCCCAGGGCTCCCAGCACCTGGCTCCTACCTTTTTGAGCTTTTTGGTCTTGATGTCTACCTCTTGCTGCAATGAGGTATAAGTCTCTTTCAGTTCCAAGGTCTCCTCATCTCGACTCTCCATTTGCTGCTGGATTTCTCTTTCTCGACGTTTCTAAGCGATAGCACAGAGTTCATCAGCTTGCCCTAGTGACCATGTCTACACAATGTGGGCTGGATGCTCCCAGTCGGTCTCCGGCTAGCATGGCCATGGGCTGACAGCTCCTGCCCGTTCCCTCTGGACCTGCTCTCATCCCACAGGGGTTTGCTCTGGGGCCTGGCGTCAGTGCTCGCCCTCCTCCCCAC
Source organism: Apodemus sylvaticus (assembly GCF_947179515.1). Taxonomy (NCBI): domain Eukaryota; kingdom Metazoa; phylum Chordata; class Mammalia; order Rodentia; family Muridae; genus Apodemus; species Apodemus sylvaticus. The sequence goes on along the minus strand of NC_067476.1, from coordinate 138,739,611 downwards.
ACAAGAAAGCAAAGTTACCTGCTCGGCGATCTCCTGGCGCTTCTGTTCCAAGATCTTCTGCTGCTCGTTTGTATGATCTACTATGTTTTTTCCTCCAACAAGCAGCTTACTCTCCATGGCCTGAGTGAGGAACAAAAACAAATCCATCCTGTTGTCTCTCAGAGCATAACCCCTCACAGGAAGACCTAGAGGACAGGCTCATGACTGGCTAAGCATAATGGTCCATGCTTGTGGTCCCAACATTCCTAACACTGAGGCTGGAGTAAGTTACCAGCCAGTCTGTGGTACATATTGAGACCCTGTCAAAACAAACAAACAAACAAACACCTCCCCCAAAACAAACAAGCAAAAAACTTGCGGGAGGAAAATAAATGTGCCCTGCCCATAGCAGGATGGGACCTCACCTCACGACACTGACGGTCTGGCTGCTTGAAACATATGTGCTTTTCAGGATTTGGGGTTTTTGTTTTTTAACCAAGTCATTTATTGGGTTGTTCAACCACAGCACTAATCCCACTCTAGACATACTAACATATCTGGTGAACTATAGACCAGAGATATTGCTGTCAGTGAAGACTGTAGGCTCAGAGTCCACCGAGGGACACAGACAAGTAAACAGGCTTTAACCGGATGCTATGGGATGCTATCAGGAGGGAAGAGGAGGGAAGTTTAAGTAATTAATGGGAGAGGCACACTGAAGGGAGAAGTCAAGCTTTCAGAAGAAGTTGGGGACAGCTTCCTGTCTGAAGGGACAACTACACAAAAAGCTGAAGTAAAAATAAAAATCTACTAAGAAAAAACTCCTACCCCATTGTTAGCCCGGGAGTAGGATAAGGAAGTTGACACAGCAATAGAGGCTGAACAAGAGCGACCTCTCAGATCCCTGTGAGGAAACCAGGCTTGGTCCTGAGAGCCTCAGGGAGCACCAACAGGTATGCCAAGCATAGACCACACCCCTGCAGCAGGGGAAATTCCTGGAAGAGGGCAGCTGATGGAGCCCTGGCAGGAGGCTGCTGAGCAGCAGGGCATGGGTGAGGGAGCCGGAGGAGGTGAGAGCCAGAGGCCCTGGGACTGAGGAGACCAAAAAAGACAGGGAAGAAGAGTAAGGACAACTAGGAATCCAGCTTCGCTAAGGTAAGGAAGGTGGACGCCGTTGTTGATGGCTGTGGGAGGCAGAAAGCTATGGGGCCTGGGTGTTTAGAAGGCAGCTCTGGGCAGGCTACAGGGACTGAGAGCCTTCAATATGTACCTGGAGACAAAGCCAAGGGAACAAAAGTTCAGAAACCAAAATGTCCATTGCCTTGCTCTTAAGAAACTTCAGCTGGGACCTTTAATCCCAGCACTGTGGGAGGCAGAGACAGGCAGATTTCTGAGTTTGAAGCCAGCCTGGTCTACAGAGTGAATTCCAGGACAGCCAGGGCTATACAGAGAAACTCTGTCTCAAAAAAACCAATTCCAAAAAACCAAAAAAAAAAAAAAAAAAAAAAAAAAGAAAGAAAAGAAAAGAAAGTGATGAACACAACCACACAACAGGTGTCAGCGGAGGTTCTGAGGGACAGAACTTTGGTGAGGAAAAGCAAACAGCAGTAGCCCCTGGAGCCCATGGGAAACTAGACAAGCAAGGGAACAACGAACACTGGCTTTCCAGGACTGCCCGTGGGGGAGGGGAGCATCTAAGGACACGGCAGCTGAGGCTGAGGCAACTGGCAGTGTTTACCCCACATGCACTTAGGGCTGTGATACCCAGCACCACATAAAACATGCATGGTGGCACATGTCTGTGCTCATTCTTGCTACTATCAAGTTCAAGGCTATCCTGGGCTACATGACACCCAGCCCTTAAAAAACCCTGCTGGGCATAGTACTCTATTGCTGAGTAGGCTGAAACAGGAGCATTGCTGTGACTCAAGGCAAGACTAAAAATTACACATGTTCTTAAAGAGAAAGAAAAATAGAGAAAGAAGGGAGGAGGAGGAGGAAGAAGGAGGAGGAGAAGAAGAAAGGAGGAGGAAGAAAAAGAGGAGGAGGTGGTGGTAGAAGAGAGAGCTGTCCTAATCCTTACTAGAAGCAACAATGCCTGGGTATTGCTTTTATTGCTGGTCTTCATAAAGTGCACATACACTTTTATAATTGATGATACAATTGATGATGATAATGATACAATTATCATACATATAACTTGGTTTTGACTTTTATTGGGGACAGGGGGGTCTCATTCTGTAGCTGGCTGCCCTGAACTTACTACAAAGGCCTCACAAGAGATCCACCTGCCTCTGCCTCCAGGATATGGGAATTAAAGGTGTTTGTCACCATGCCAATGCCTTACTGAATAATATTTTTGATCAGAGAAAAGGAACTGAAAGGGGAAGGGCCTGCGGAAGGGCACAGTACCTTGATTTTGGCACCCAGCATCTCTGCAGCATCCTTCTCCCGCCGCAGGTCCTCCATCTTTTTCTCCTTCTCCTTCAGCAGCCTCATCTTCTCCTCTGCAACCAAGCTGTGGTCCTCTACAATGGCCCGCTTCTCAATCTCCAGTTTTTCTTGCTGTTCCCGCCAGTAATCATCCTTATCATCCCCTTCCTCCTCACCCTCTTCTCCCTCCTCCTCCTCCTCTTCCCCACCCCCACCACTGCCACCACCTTCCCTCCGCTTCTCTCGCCTCTTCCTCCTGCCAATGGAACGTTTTTCCAGCTGGGCCTTGAGCCGAGCAATTTCTTCTTGGAACTCTCGAAGCAGAGCGTCCTTTGGGTCCTCATTGACCCTCGGCTTGTTCTTAATGTTTTTGGCACGGTTGGCGTATCTCAGAGTGGTCAGGGTCTCTTCTACATTGTAAGAGGCAGGCCCCACATTGGCTACCATCACAGTTTTGGCATTGCCACCAAGGGAATCTTGGAGAAGCCTGGTCAGCTTTGAGTCTCTGTATGGAATATGGGTACTTTTGCCATCCACCAGGGCAGAGATAACATTACCCAAGGCCGAGAGGGACAGGTTGATCTTGGTGGCTTCTTTCAGTCTTTCCCCTTGAGCTCCAGTCTTGGCTTGCCGCTCACTGCCAGCAAGATCTACAAGGTTCAGTTTTCCGACCCGGATGTGGTTCTCCCCATCCAGGCCCACCTCGCTGCATTCGATGGTGATGACAAAGATTGCATGTGACCTTGAGCTGTGCTCGTTCATGTTGGTAGCACCGACAGACCGGTTCTGGTTTCCCACATTCATTACATGTTCTATCTCCTTCACACTCTTGGTGACAAAAGAAGACAAATCCTTCACGTAGACTCCAGTATCCGGTCTCTCTTTGAGCTCCAGCCTTTTGGTCTGATCCTTTGAAAGCAAGTCTCGGATCTCTTCCTGATAGATCTCTAGGTAAGATGCCCTGACCAGGTACTGCTGATTCTGTGATCGAGAGATGTGGGTGAAGATGTGATCAAAGGAGTTGGGGATGACCCCTCTTTTTTCAGGGTCACCACGGACTCCCTCCATGGTATAGGTTTTCCCAGTTCCTGTTTGTCCGTAGGCAAAAATTGTGCCATTGAAACCCTGTAGAACAGAGTCCACAAGTGGCCGGAACGTCTCATCATAGAGTTCAAACTGCTTGGCGTTCCAGTCATACACAGCATCAAAGGTGAAGGTCTTGGGCATCTCGTGGGATGTGCCTTTGGGGTTCTTCACAGACACCTGCCCCAGCTTCACATCCACATCGACCACCTTGTCATAAGATGCAGCCTTTTCTTTGCCATTCATGGGCCGACAGCGAACCACCACCCGGACTGACTCTGAGCTTTTTAACTTGGACATGATGAACTCCAACCAGCTTAGCCTTGAGGGCTACAAATCCAAAATGGCTCGGGATGCTAAGGTTCTAGAAAAAAGACAAAAGCGGTGAGCACGGTACAGCTGTCAGCAGGGCCTGCCTGACAGCAGTGGGCACACAAGCTTTACCTGCTACCCTGTGGTAGCCATACTTCGTTACTCTAGTGCACCAGTATTTCTCCTGGGACCATAGCCAGCTTCAGCAGAAAAAGACTCCAGTCCACTAAAATTAATTTGTATTCACCCTCAATCAATATTTGATTTTATACTACAGGATGCTTTTATCTTTCCTTTATAGAGAAAGGATTATTTATATGTGATAGGATTACAAGCATGAAGTATCACACCTTTGTTTTTATTGTTATTGTTGGGTTTTTTTTTTCTTTTTAAGATTTTTTTTAGCCAGGCAGTGGTGGTGCAAGCCTTTAATCCCAGCACTTGAGAGGCAGAAGCAGGTGGATTTCTGAGTTCGAGGCCAGCCTGGTCTACAGAGTGAGTTCCAGGACAGCCAGGACTATACAGAGAAACCCTGTCTCAAAAATAAATAAATAAATAAATAAAACAAAACAAAAAACAACAAAAAAGAATTCTTTAAAAAATTATTTTTTATTTGTTTATTTTCAAGACAGGGTCTCTCTGTGTATCCTTGACTGTTCTGAAACTCACTCTGTAGACCAGGCTGTCCTGGAACTCAGAGATCTGCCAGGAGGGCCAGAAGAGGTCGTAAGATCCCCTGAAGCTGTGGTTCAGATTGCTCTGAACCACCTGACAGGGGTACTGGAAACTGAACTTTGCTTTGTTGGAAGAGCATCAAACATTCTTAAGCACTGACCCATCTCTCTAGCCCTCATTGGAAGGCTTTTAAAAGCCTGGGTGACCTTCTATTCTACGAACTACTAAATCCCTAAGAATAACAACGTGAAACTTTCAAAATTTTAAATGTGAAAGGGCCAGCAAGAGGGCTCAGCAGGTAAAGGAAGCCACCACCAAACCTAAGGATCTGAGTTCAGTTCCCAAGACTCACATGGTAGAATAAAGTGTTCTTTAACATTGATATATTCCACAACTGTGCACATATGCATATACAGACAAATAAAATGTAATAAAATTGTTTTCAATTTTTCAATGTACAATTCTTTGACCAAACAATTCTAAACTTTATCCTACAGATAAATGCCTTATGTAGAGACATATCTCTCCTAGGTAATTTATTGTGACATGCCATAGCTAGAGGGTGGAAACAACTGCAGTTTCCATCATGAGGGCGCAATTAAATATATACAGAGGAATCTGGCATTGTTTTTAATGTTAACCTAAGTAAGTTCATACCAAGATATATTAATTAAATAAGTGAAGCACAGTGTGTAGTTTATACAATATAAGCTTAAATAGGGGACATAAGAGTGAACCCTAATGGAAAGTCCTGACTGAGGTCTAGCTTAACAATAGAGTACATGTTAGCAAACAAAGGCTAACTCAAACCCAGCACCAAAATAAATACATGAAAAGCACACAAGAAAATGAACAGGTAAAGAACTAGACAAGTGGGATGGGGGTGGGGGGGCTGGGCACAGAGCAGCCTGTGCTCCTAGTGTCTGAAAGGCTCAAGTAGGATGATTTTGAGTTAGAGGCCAGCCTGTGCTTCATAACAAGACCTTGTTTAGGGAAGCTCGGGGCACAGTGCTAGCGTGCCATGCACAAGACTGTGAGAGTTCTACCCCCAGCACCACAGAAATGAGGGATGCATGGAATACATTCCATGGGCATCCAGTATGACATGGCCTTGACGGGTGCAATCTGGCCACAGGATACTTCAGTTTAGAGAGAAGACTCACAGTGCTCTGGGTTGGATGCTTGAATACCTTAGCTGGGCTGGGAATACTTCTCAATTCTAAGAATCAATAAGAGATAGCTTATGCCCAATGTACTCTTAAGTGAGGATGTGGAACCACGCATACATCTGGCCATCAATTTAGTAGACTCAGAATGCAAGGAGGAAAAGGGTAAAAACATTTTTTAGCAAGAAAAAGAAAAACTGGAGCTCATTTGCTGCTAGGAAACTCTGAAGGCAGAGAACACAAGCCTGGATGTGTCCCTAGAAGACACTAGATCAAAGCCAAGAGACACAAGGTCCTTGAGCTCCTGATAATCTCAGGGCAGGGAAGTTTTTTAATAATAGATTCATGTTTTTAAAATTATTCAAAAATCTTTTTGAGGCAGATGTCTCTCCCTTGCCATTCTCCAGACACCCAGTTCTCCGTCCACACAAATGTTATTAGATCTTTTCCCTTTAGTATTGTTCTTGTGTGTGTGTGGGGGGGTGTTTTGCCTGCATACGTCTATGAGGAGACATGCCTGTAGAGGAGAGAAGGCAGCATTGGATCCCCTGGGGCTGGAGTTACTACTGATGGTTGTAAGCTGCTGTGTGGGTGCTGGGAACTGAACTCAGATCCGCTGGAAGTTCTCTTAGAGCACTGAGTCATCTCTCTAGTCCTATTATTAGATACTTAATCTGAGCAGGGCGGTGGTGGCGCACGCCTGTAATCCCAGCACTCTGGAAGGTAGAGGCAGGCAGATTTCTGAGTTCGAGGCCAGCCTGGTCTACAAAGTGAGTTCCAGGACAGCCAGGGATATACAGAGAAACCCTGTCTTGAAAAAAACAAATAAAAAAAAATCTGATAACTTTCAACAATATGATATTATTTATGTACAGTAACCCACAATGGCTTGCAGTCTTACTGCAACTTACCTTGAAGTTTGTTCCCTCAACAAATAGAGTTTTTTCTTTTAATGATAGCAGTATGATGTCCCATTTATAGATACATTATAACTTATTTAACCTCTTTGCTTTAAGTGCTCTTAAGTTGCTGGATGTGGTGGTCGATACCTGTAATTCCTGCACTTACCTAGCTAAGGCAGGAGGATTATGGCCTTGAGGCCAGGTTGGGCTGCATAGTAAGGTCCATCTCGAACAAAAAACAAAATAGGTATACTTTACCTGTTCCTGATAGCCCACCCTGAAAAACCTAGGACACATAACCATTCCATATATAGATAAATATACAAATAAAAATAAATCCCTAGAAGTTGAATTGCTGAATAAAGGATGTATGCATTTGTAACTGTAGCATATAGAAGAGTTGGAGTTATCCTGAAAAGATGACAGTGCTCCTCCCACAAGTCATAGTTGACAAATGGAAAAGTCCAGTGCCACATGTGGATACTTCCTCAAGCGTTGGTTGGGGTGTCCCAGAGACCCACAAATAATGAAGATTATTGTCAGTGCTTTTGGCCGCCCACCAGAACTTAATGGTAATGCCTACTTCTGAAGACACCACACCCTTGGTCACAGGGGATGAAGAAATCAGCTGGTGCTGAGCAGGGAGCTTCTTCTTGCAGGCTAGCTTTCAGAGTACTGTAAGGCTGCTGGGATGGGGGAGGGACGGCGAGCCTCAGCGGTCTTCTGCAGCTGTGACTCCTGCAGACTACAGGAGACTGCCATGTCTATGAGTACAACAGTGGCACAAAAAAAATATGGGGACATCCCAATAATTTCTGGTGGTATTTCAGGCCCACTGCACAAGAGTGAACCTACTCTCTCTATTTGGATTAAGTGGACACAATATCAAACTGCACTCTGAATTTGCATCTCTGTACCATACATGAGTGCAGTTCTCAGTTCGTCAGAGAAGTTTCTTCTTGCAGTGGATGGCAGTTAATGCAGAAGCTCACACTTGGTCAGGCATGGAAAATAAGCCAGTCCCTGTGGAGTGCACAGCCACAAATGGGGTGTCTACACCCCTCCCCTGTAAGGTTCAGAGACCATTATGCAAGAAGAGGCAAAAAAGATGGGCAAAAGTCAGAGGTCAGGGATGACAGGAATGAAGTAGGTCTGGACCTGCCAAAACCACTACACTCAGGAACTCACAGCAGCTCTGGTGGCTTGCACAAGATCAAGACAGTCAGCATCCTAGACTTCTACCTGGGGAACTGTTGAGGGTTCTGGGGGAGAGTGAGTTGGCTTTGAGTATTGGCCCCTGGTAGATCACCCACCCTCTAGTGGATGGGTATAGCTATCAGTATATGAACAGCGTTAACCAGATTGGTAGATTATGAAAAAGACAAAAAGTCAGAGAAAAGACCAAGAAGGTGGGAGGGGCCTGAGAGAAAATAGGAGGAGGGTGAGTTAGGGCAAATATGATCAGGGTACACTCACTGCAAGGCGCTCTCAAAGAATTAATAAAATATTACACAAAAAACAAGAATAAAAGCTGGGCGGTGGTGGCGCACGCCTGTAATCCCAGCACTCTGGGAGGCAGAGGCGGATTTCTGAGTTCGAGGCCAGCCTGGTCTACAGAGTGAGTTCCAGGAAAGTCAGGGCTAAACAGAGAAACCCTGTCTCAGGAAAAAAAAATAAATAAATAAATAAAAATAAAAATAAAAATTAGAATGAAGAGGCCAGAGATATGGCTCAGTGGTTAAGAGCACTGGCTGCTCTTCCAGAGGTCCTAAGTTCAAATCCCAGCACCCACATGATGGCTCACAACCATCTGTAATGCGGTCTGATGCCTTCTTTTGGTGTGCATGAAGACAGAGCATTTATATACATAAAACACATGAGTAAATAAATCTTTTTTAAAAATTAGATTGAAGAACCAGAATATCTCTTACTCTCTTTGAATGTGTTTCCTGTAAGTTCTGCAAAAACAGGAGTCATTCGCCTTTCTTTAGGGTAACTGGCAGAGGTGCTTACAACATCTCTGCCATGTCTGTATGCTACTATGACAATGGATCAAAATCAACATCCCAGGGCTTAGGGGTGGAGCTGCAGCTCAGCAGAGGAGCACATGCCTAGAATGTGGGATGCCATGGTTTTGATTCTCAGAATTTAAAAGAAAAAAGAGAAAGAGAAAATTCTAAAACTGTCCTCCCTGGCCACTGCAGAGACTATATGGTTAAACCTTAATTTTGTCCATTAAACAACAATTTTCTATTAATTGGTTTGCAGTTTTTCCACTTTAAAAAATGAGATTAAATACTCACTGGCACTCAATAAGAACTAAATCTCATGCCATTTAAAGAAAATTGCACAAGGCTAGTCCATTCATTATAGACTTATAGTCAAAATTGGGAATTTTGTCACATGGAACCAAGAATCTATAATCAAAACATTCAGGAGGCTAAGGCAGGAAGACTGTCAGCTGGAGGCCAGCCAAGACTACATACTGAGGTCCCGTCTCAAATGTAAAACAAAGGAGCGGGGAGCTGACTCGGAGGGTAAGAGCACTGGCTGCTCTTATAGAGCACTGGGTTTCAGCTCCAGAACCCACATGGTGGCTCATTTCCATTCATAACTCCAGTTCCATAGGATGTCAAACCCTCTTCTGGTCTCTCCAGGCATCCACATGGTACACAGGCATACATATGAGCAAAACATTCATACACAGAAATAAAATAAAAAAATCTTTAAAAAGTTTTAAAAAAATAAAATCACATAGGAGTGTTATCAGATGGGAAGAAAGAACCAGACGCTAAAGGGAGGCATGTCGGTCACACCTTTAATCCCAGCACTTGGAAGGCAGAGACAGGTGGATCTCTATGACTATGAGGCCAGCCTGGTCACCTTGGTCTACATAGAGTGTTCCAGATCAGCCAATTTACATACTGAGAAACTGTATCAAACAAACAACCTGATGAATTAATTTAAAAGGTATAAAGGAAACAGAGAACAAGTGCTGGAATGGCTCTTCCGTCTGTGCAATGGCCCCAGCTGTAACTGCCCAGGCGCCTCTTGTGTTGGTTAGGGGGTTACTTACAACTACATTCAACCAGGAAGAAACCTCAACTGAATAAAAGCCCCGGTCAGATCTGCCTGAAGGCAGCCGAGGGGCATTTTCAGGACTCAGGAGTGACCTGCAAGCCCACTGTGGCTGGTGCCGTCACTGGCCAAGTGATCCTGGGTTGTAGAAAGCAGGCCGAGCAAGCCAGGGGAAGCCAGGAAGCAGAGTTCTGCCATGGCCTTGCGTGCAGGTTCCTGCCTTGAGGTCCTGCCTTGGCTTTCCTTCATTATAGACTGACCTGTAAGCCAAGCGATCCCCCTGTCTCCCCAACTGCTTTGGTCACGGTGTTTTATCGCAGCAACACAAAGCAAACTAGGACTCGCCACATCTCTCTTGATTATCAAGCTAGTGTGGGTACAAAGGGAAACACTGGCCTCAGAGCCTCCTTTAGGAAAGCAACAGAAGCAGCACCAGGCAGCTGGACGGGAGCCTACAGGGTGTAGGGGAGATGAGGGTGCGGAGAGTGAAGGGCGGGGCGGGCTGTGAGCAGACAGGCTCCTGTGCATTTTGTCTCCTGAGGAGGCGTCTGCCTGCTGGTCCCACTCACACCTGTGAAGACAGGTGGTCTGAGTCTACTTCATACAAATCCTATGCAAAGACGACCTACAGGCCTGCCTACTTCATTACCGCTACATACATTTTTTTGAGCTGTAAAGTCTGATGAAAAACAAAGGAGGTGTTTAATGACCCACATCCATCTTCAAAACTCCCAACAAAGGACGCAACTCCTCAAAATCAGTCCTCTCATTAAATCTCCTCAACTCGGAACACATTTCTTTTCTGAGCTCACCCAGCTAGGCTGGTAGCCATGTATTATTGATGTTTTACTTCAGGAAGACTAATTCGATTTCAATTCAATTTCCTGCCTCCGGGGCTTCAGATCTTGGTCTGGGCCCTCCTCGGCAGAGAGGGCATTCTCAGGATGAGGCTGGACTCTATTACCTTCCTTCTGCTCTCCTGCAGATCTAATCACAGAGTGATAAATCTTGAGAGAAATCCAGCAGTTCCGTCAGCAACCTGCCCCCTGCTTCCTGAGAACCTTCTCCATCAGGACCTGCGTCCCAGGAAAACACCCACTGGCTGACCAGCGGTGCCAGGCTAAGTTCTCCAACCTGTGGCTTGTTCCTGCTGAGAAGACCAGCTATGGGTTTCTCAGAGGAGTCACAGTCTTCCACAGTCTTCCCTAAGTACTTCATTTTGGATTCATGGTGCCCTTGCTAGTTGTCACGGAGACTCACCTCAAAGTCTAGAATTCGGGTAGACAACATTCTGAGCAACTATGTGTTACTAGGTCAGAGGTCACAAACTGGTCACATTGTACATTAAATGATTTTTATTTTTTAAAGTGTGTGATCATTAAGACCACAGCTTTCCTCTTTCTCTTCCGGGCCCAGGCGCTGCGGGAGCGGTGGGTTACGGTGCAGACATGGCCAAGTCCAAGAACCATACCACACACACCTAGTCCCGCAAATGGCACAGAAATGGCATCAAGAAACCCCGGTCACAAAGATATGAATCTCTTAAGGGGGTCGACTCCAAGTTCCTGAGGAACATGCGCTTTGCCAAGAAGCACAACAAGAAAGGCCTGAAGAAGATGCAGGCCAACAATGCAAAGGCAATGAGTGTGCGTGCAGAAGCCATCAAGGCCCTGGTGAAGCCTCAGACCGTTAAACCCAGATGCCAAAGGGCCCCAGCCGCAAACTCATCCGCCTGGCTTTCATCGCTCACCCCAAGCTTGGGAAGCGGATTCGAAGCTACATGGCCAAGGGACGTAGGCTCTGCCAGACAAAGCCCAAGGTTCAAACCAAGGCAGATGCCAAAGCTCCAGCTCCAGCCCAGGCGTCAGCTCCAGCCCAGGCTCCCAAAGATGCCCAGGCCCCTGTGAAGGCCCCATAGAAAAGGCGCCTGCCAGGACGAAGACAGATGGACTGCTGGGACACCTTCCCACACACTATTTGCAGATGACCAGTGTCCTATGCTGTTTTTACAAATAAATTTGAGGCTAGATCTGTTAAAAAAAAAAAAAAAAAAAAAAGACCACAGCTTTCAAAAAAAAAAAAAAAAGTCGGGCAGTGGTGGTGTACTCCTTTAATCCCAGAACTTGGGAGGCAGAGGCAGGTGGATTTCTGAGTTTGAGGCCAGCCCAGGCTACAGAGTGAGTTCCAGGATAGCCAGGGCTATACAGAGGAACCCTGTCTCAAAAACCAAAACAACAACAGCAAAAAAGGCCACAGCTTTGTGTATACCACACAAGCACTCTACCACTGAATCACACTGCCAGCCCCCAGATCACATTTTATTGACCAGTGTGGTATTAAAAAAAAACCACAAGGGCAGCAGCCTGCACAGTGATGCACTCAGCACTCAGGAGGTGGAGGCAGCATGGTCTACTCCAGATCAGAGCTACACGGTTAGACCCTGTGTCAGTCAGTCAGTCAATCAATCAATCAGGGAGGGTCAGTGAGATAGATAATTGGGTAGATGCTTGCTGCCAAGTCTGACAACTTTCGTCTCTGGAACCCACCCTGGTAGAATGAAGGAATGAACTCCCAAAGGTCGTCTCAACTTCCACACATACACAACAACAGGCATGCACACATTCTCACACACAAACACGTTCAAAAACACATCCATACAAAATAAATGAATGTAACTAAAAAGCCAAACCAAACCAAAAGTTAAAAAGAAAAAAGAAACCAGCCCAGCCCTTAGAAGGCTGAGATAGGCAGAGCTCTGTGAGTTCAGGGGCAACCTGGTCTACATAGTGGAGTATCTGCATAAACTAGACATGGCGGTGCTCATAGCCATGGCTGGCCATGTGGTGGGACCTTGTCTCAAAGAAAACAAATAGAAGGCTAAGAAGCGGCAGCTCCGTGGCACAACTGTCCTTAACACGGGGATTCCAGGCTCAGTCTCCAGCAGCAGCAAAGTCCTCAGCAACCACAATTCATGTACATAAGCATGTTCTGATGGGACCTTGCACGTGCACAGAAACAAACAGAAATGATGCTTCATTTTTGCTTTTGAGACAGGGTCTCACATAGCCCAGGCTGGCCTCAAACTCACTATCTAAGGTCAGCTTGAACTTCTGACTCTCTGGCTTCTATCTCCCAAGTGACAGGATCACAGGCACATACCACCATTTCTAGCTTATGCAGGTACTCATAAAATGGACACCTCCACATCCATTTATAGGGAAACCAAACATTAAAATATAGTACATCCACACTGCAGATAGTCCAGTACAGCAGTCAGTAAGGTAATAAATAAGAAAGCTGGAGCTTTTTTAACAAAACAAAACAGGAGCTGGAGAGATGGCTCAGCAGTTAAGAGCACTGACTGCTCTTCTGAGGGTTCTGAGTTCAAATCTCAGCAACCACATGGTGACTCACAACCATCTGTACAGCTACTGTGTACTCATACATAAAATAAATAAATACATCTTTAAAAAAAACAGGTGGCTGGGGAGATGGCTTAGCAGTTAAGAGCACTGGCTGCTCTTCCAGAGGTCCTGAGTTCAATTCCCAACAATCACATGGTAGCTCACAACCATCTATAATGGAATCCGATACCCTCTCTTCTAGTGTGTCTGAAGATGGCTACAGTGTACTCACATACATAAAATAAATAAATTATAAAAAAAAAAGTGGCAGTATAGAGCAAAATCAGAACAGGAAGTGGGAAGGGTTGGGTGGGAAAACAGGGGGAGGGAAAGGGACTGATGGGACTTTCGGGGAGTGGGGGTCCAGAAAAGGGGAAATCATTTGAAATGTAAATAAATATATCAATTAAAAAAAACAAAAAGTAATCCATAGAGGTCTGCAAAGCACTGCCCAAGTCAGGCCTGCCGGCATCTCTGTAGACACAGTCCACTGACACACGCCATGACACTGCTCTGCATATGCCTATCGTCGGTGACTACAAACTGGCAGTGTACTGGCTCCCTGCCCCACAACCCGCAATGTTTACCATCTAGACTTTTGTAGAAAAAGTTAGCCACTCCTTGAATTGACTTGAACGTTTTACAGACTCACCAACCAAATGGGATCCTGCCTCACCAAAAAACCCAACCAACCAATATCAAGTTACAGAGAACGGTCTACACCAGACGATGACTGTCAGCTGTCCAAACTGGACAATGGAGGAAACACAGGAGAAAATGTAACTAGAGAGGGGACAGATTCAACTTTACTTGCAACGTTTGGCCATTTCTCTTTTAAAACTAAAGAGAGTAAATAAGACATCAGCGAAGCTTTTAACCCTAGCACCGGGAGGGGGTCACTGTGAGTGAGTTCCAGACCAGCCTGATCTACAAAACAAGTTCCATGACAGACATGGCTACATGGTGAAATTGTCCAAAAAGAAAAGGGAAGCTCCCTACACTGTTACATCTTTTAAAAGATACTAGGTATTGGCTGACCCCAGATGCGGATCCAGAGGCCACTTGAGCTTGACTTTAAAATCAGTCTGGACAATACGGTGAGAGTCTCCTCATACCCCGAAATATAATGGGGACTTAGATTTATTTTATCTCGCAAGTACCCACTTTTATATGAAAAGGTTCTAATAAAGCATTTTAAAGCAGAAAAAAAAAAGACATTTAGCAAGACTCTATAATGACTAGAAAATGGTTATAAATGAAAAAGTGGTTTATAAAATTGCATGGCTTCATGTCATCATGATAATATAAAAATAAGCACGCAACAAAACCTCAGCAGTGGTTCACTTTGGTGATGGAAATACAGATTCTCCTGTATATCTGTATCTTCCAACATATCTGTATCTTCCAAATCCTCCTCTCATGGGTGTACGGCCTCTTCAAATGGGGATAAAAATAAATGTCTGGCAGTTCTACAGGAACAGCTCTGCAAGAAGCAGTCGCAGACACACAGAGTGCACACTAATACATCTCTAATCAATACGCTGCGACTCAGGTCCTCTAAGAGCCCAGGGAACCGCCTGCTAACCGACTGGCCCAGAGTTCAAGAACTGAGTGTTTGAAATGCAGCGCTGTCAGGCAGCCAGAGCCACCTCCACAGGCTGACTGCGCCTGGGGGTGGGGGGTGGCGTTAGTCTCCGTATCAGGACTCTGAAATCCCCCACATCGGACTTCACATAGGGGAGCCTTAGTCTCTCTGTATCAGGATTCTGAAATCCTGGGGCATACCAGCCAGCAAGTATATTCTGCGCCTTGGTTCCTAGGCATTATCTCAACGGGAATTACAATGTTTCTAGAAGGGCACAGTGGCTCACACCTGAGGCTACAGCACTAGGGAGGCTGAGCTGGGAGGACCACCAGGACTCAGGGATTTAAGACCAGTATAAGGTAGGAAGACTTTGTTGAAAAATAAAGGTATATACACAAACACACACACTTATTTATCTCTAGTTATAAAAGATACAAAACATATCTTGCAGATTATTTAAAAGAACATAATACTTGCATTGAGGGAATAGTTCTGCATTCATTCTCTCTCTCTCTCTCTCTCTCTCTCTCTCTTTCTTTCTCTCTCTCTCTCTGTAAATCTGCCTATCTACCTACTTATCTATCTCTGATAGGGGCTCACGTGTCCCGTGTGTCTTAGACCAGCTTCCAGCCCAGTGTAGCCAAGGATGACTGAATTCTTGCTCTCCTGGGCTCCACCTCCCTGCGTGGGTGTTGTAGCTGTGCAATAGGGTATTGATTGATTTTGAGACATAGTTTCTTTGTGTAGCCTTGGCTGTCTTGGAACTAGCTCAGACTAGACTGGTCTGGAATCCACAGCGATTTGCCTCTCAGTAGTAGGGTTAAAGGTGTGTGCCACCCACCGCCTGACTAGTTCTGCATTTTCTCATGAGTGAGCAACATAAGGAACCAGCTGTAGTATCACACATCTGTAGTGGAAACAATGGTGACATGAAGGCCATTCAAGAGACCAAAAATAACAACAAAATCCACCTTCCACTTATGAAGGGAAAAGCGAGAGCCAGACAACAGAATGGTTGTCGGGGAAGGCTGGGTTTCCTTAAATGAGCCAAGTGGCTGAGGGCCAAGGCAGGAAAAGAGCTTCATTGTTTGCACTTTCAAAGCTACTGGATATCACCGGGGGTATGTTATCTAGTTGACCTTTTTAAAATCATGGGCTAGGGATGCGGCTCAGTTGGTAGAAGCTGCTGAGCATAAAAGGAACCCTGGGTTTGATTCCCAGCACCAAATAAACCCAGATGTGATGGTGCACGGCTACAACCCCAACACCAGGAGGTGGAGCAAAGGCGGGCAAGCATGCAGTCATCTTCACTTACACAAGGCTGGCGGCTAAGACACACAGGACACACAAGGCTGGAGGCTAAGACACACAGGACACACAAGGCTGGAGGCTAAGACACACAGGACACACAAGGCTGGAGGCTAAGACACAGGACACACAAGGCTGGAGGCTAAGACACACAGGACACACAAGGCTGGCAGTTAAGACACACAGGACACACAAGGCTGGAGGCTGGCTAAGACACACAGGACACACAAGGCTGGCGGTTAAGACACACAGGACACACAAGGCTGGAGGCTGGCTAAGACACACAGGACACACAAGGCTGGAGGCTAAGACACACAGGACACACAAGGCTGGAGGCTAAGACACACAGGACACATGAGTCCCTATCTCAAAAACAAAAGCATTTGCGAAAAATGTTAATGGATGGCCTAGTTAAATTAGGGGCTGAGGAGAGGGCTCGGTGGTTAAGAGCACTGCCTGTTCTTACAGAGGACACAGGCTCGGTTCCCAGAACCCACACAGTGACTTACAATGGTCTGTAACTCCAGATTCAGGGACCTATCTCCCTCTTGTGGCTTCTTTAAGCAACTAAACATACATGGCATACACTCATAAACACACACAAATAAAATAAAAATAAAAATACATCTTTTTTTTTTTTAATGTAGGTAGGATTTGAAGAGACGGCTCAACAGTAAGATCACTTGCTTTTGCAGATAACCTGAGTTCAATTCCCAGCAACTACATGGCAGCTCACAACCATCTGTAAACCCCATTCCAGGGACACAACACCCCTGCAGATACCAGGCGTGCACATAGTATACATGTAGGCAAAGCAAACACATGAAAATAAATCTAAAAAAGTGCTTACTGTAATAAAAAAAATCAAAGCATGATCTTTAGCATTTGATAGGTGTAAGAATGAATACCTGCTCTGGCTCTGTCTTAAGAATATTATGGGGCTGGAGAGATGGCCCAGCAGTTAAGAGCGCTGACTGCTCTTCTGAAGGTCGTGAGTTCAAATCCCAGCAACCACATGATGGCTCACAACCATCCATAATGAGATCTGATGCCCTCTTCTGGGGTGTCTGAAGACAGCTACAGCAAGCAAGCGGGGCCAGAATGAGGGCTCAAGGTGATGGGTCACAGTGCTTGGGGTTTCCAAAATGGGAAGGAGGAAAAAAGACACTCTGGCTTTTCACTGAATACTTTCTTTTAACCATGGTTGAAGATCTAAACATCTGCTACCAACTACACTGGACACTCAGCTCCGGGGAGGCTGAGGCAAGCACATTGGAAAGCTAGGCCAGCCCGAGTCCAAGAGAAACTTAGTGAGACCCAGTCTCAGAATAAAAGCAGCAAGTGGCTGGGGACGCAGACCAGGGTCCGGTATGCAAGAGGCACTATTTTTAGTCACCAACATCATAACAACAACAATCGAACAACAAAAAGCCAGAAATGTGGACAAAGGACGGCGTGCATGAGGATGAGCGCCACTACTGAGTCCTCTGGGGAGCACCTCAGCCTCTAAGGCCTGGAAACAACCCTACTGGAGGCAGGCAGGGCCTGCACATCTCCAAGGTAAAACACACTTCGGAACATATTTGCACGTGGCAGTAACACGCTACTGAATTATTTCTAGCTCGTAGGACTTGGGGTGAACCTTACTTTGATCTTACCATTATTTCCTCAACTTTTCCTTATTGGAAATAATTTTTCTTTCCTCCTCCCCCAACCCCCATAAGACAGATTCTTTGTCTAGCCTTGACTGTCCTGGAACTCACTCTGTAGACCAGGCTGGCCTCTAACTCAGAGATCTGCCTTCCTGTTTCCTCCTGGAAATGTATTTTCTTTTGTTTTCTTTCTTTGTTTCTTTCTTTCTTTCTTTTTTTAAGATTTATTTTATTTATATGAGTACACTAGAGCTGTCTTCAGGCACACCAGAAGAGTGCATCAAATCCCATTGCAGATGGCTGTGAGCCACCACATGGTTGCTGGGATTTGAACTCAGGACCTCTGGAAGAGCAGTCAGCGCTCTTAACTGCTGAGCCATCTCTCCAGCCCGGAAATTTATTTTCTTAAACAGGAAATTTTTCTCTTTTAAAAAAGGCTGCGGAGTGAGCATCAGCAGGGGAGGGCATGCGCTGCCTATCAGGGCAGCTCCTTACCGCTCATCTTGCAAACCGCAAGACCACCTGCCCGCAGACATCTCCGTCACCTTGGCTGACACTGTACGTACCACAATTTACCAGCGAGCTTTGCGCTCAGGTTCCTGAATCATCAGCAGATATGGGCTGCTGGAGACCAAGTTCCAAGCTCCTATTCTGCCCAGCGTGTCTCCTACACAGAAGGCCGCCCGCACAGCTCCACTGAAACCAGTGTGAAGGTGTATGATAGACCCCAGTGTGGGTGAC